>NC_089839.1:6928152-6965652 GCF_035609145.1 Eleutherodactylus coqui
AGTAGCTATTATGGAGGCACTGGTGCAGCTCGATATTTCTGACAGTGAGGGTGATCAATGAGTGGAACAGGTTACCATGGGAGGTGGTGAGTTCTCCTTCAATGGAAGTGTTCAAACAAAGACTGGTCACCTTGTCTCTAAGAATTTTTTTTTCATAAAAGGTCATATGCAATTCAAAATGGTACCCATAGAAACCACAAGTCATCCTGCAAAAACAAACTCTTTCACAATCCTCTTAACAGAAAGACAAAAAAGTGACACATCGGTCAGAAGACGGCAGCAGAAAAAGAAAAGGTAGTACCATTGTAATTGCACTGACCCACACTATAAAGCTATCATGCCATATTTTCTACTGCAGTGTGTACAGTGTAAAGACAACACCCCTCAAAGATGGCAAATTTGCGGGTTTTTTCTATTTCACTCCGCTTGGAAATTTTTAAAGGTTTTTCAGTACATCCTGAATGCAGCAGCCAGGCTCATCTTCCTGTCCAGCCGCTTCTCGGACACCTCTGCCCTGTGCCAGTCACTGCACTGGCTGCCCGTTAAATACAGAATTCATTTTAAACTCACCACCTTCATCCATAAAACTCCCCACAACGCAGCGCCCCCCTATATTGTATCCCTCATCCACAGCACAGCGCCCCCTATATTGTATCCCTCATCCACAGCGCAGTGCCCCCCTATATTGTATCCCTCATCCACAGCACAGCGCCCCCTATATTACCTTCCTCATCTTAATCCATCACCCAGCCCGGGCTCTCTGCTCTGCTACCAAAACCAGACTGATCGCCCCTTTAATTCGAACTTCTCATTCCCGCCTCCAAGACTTCTCCAGAGCAGCACCGGTCCTCTGGAATGCACTACCAAAGGCTACCCGAGCAATCCAGGACTCGCAGAACTTCAGGCGTGCTCTAAAAACGCACCTCTTCAGGGAGGCATACCGCATTCCCTAAAAAAACCCCTCTGTACTCCGCCTGATAACATGCTCCCTGACCTACTGACTGCAATCCCTGCTAGCCGTCATAAACCGCTCCTGCAGTCATACTGATCCTGCCGTCACACAGCCAAATGTCTGACCATTGTCTGTGTATAGCATCCCTCACTCTCCACCTTGCCATACCTGCACATCTCCACCCCCCCATACCGTGCACATCTCCACCCCGCCATACAGTGCACATCTCCAGCCCCTTTCCCTTCTGTATCTCCCATTACTTGTAGTATGTAAGCTCGTTGGAGCAGGACCCTCACCCCTATTGTTTCCATCATCTGATTACTATGTAACCGTGGTTCTGTAATGTTTGTACTTTTGTCTTTCTGTATTCCCCCCTGTCTATGTAAGCGCTGCGGAATATGTTGGCGCCATACAAATAAAGATTAGTATTATTATATTACATATAAATAGTACCACCAAAAAGCACAACTCGTCCCGCAAAAAATAGACCCTCAGTCAGCTCTGTTAGGATTTTTTTTAAGTGGGGAGGAAAAGCCAAAAAATTTTTAAAAAGGTGCGGCGTCATTAAGGAGTTAACTAGCGATTCAAAATGTAGAATTGGAGATTCTTATTAATACATCCCCTCGATGGAGGTCGGTGGAGTCCCAAGTCCCGTCTTTAAACTCCTTTTTATTTTCAAAGACACATAAGGAATGATCTGAAATAAGTCTTCTACTTCATCCCATTTGATTTATTACTTTTGCTTAAAATATTCCGAGAGAAGGAAAAAAAAACATTTGTTTCTCTTTCCTTACCTGATGTCTTCAAGGACATGTATCTGACATCGCAGGTCTTCTTCAAGACAGGCAGCTTCAGGCCAGAATGATGCTCACATCTCGATAAATTAGAAGTGACACGAGGAGCCGGTTGTGTAATTCCAAGTTTCTCTACCTGCGAGTTCGCAATATTGTTTTTAAAAGGAAAAATTGTCGCCATTACAGGAAAATATCCTTAATCCATCCGGCGCTCGGGAGTCGCTCAGCTAATTTATTTCATACCGCCGCTGTTCAACAATCCGAACTTTTTAAACCCCCTTTTAAACTCCTTAATGATGCGGCTCTTTTTTTAAAAAATGTTTCTTTTCAGATTTTCCTCCGCAATTTCAATAAGCGACTTCTCTTATATTCATCTGTCGGAGCGGCCGGCGAGGGGCTCGTTGTACTTTTTGTGGGATGAGTTGTATTTTTAGTGATACTATTTAATGTACCGTATAATATACTGAAAAACATTTGTATTTAAGTCTAAGTGGAGTGAAAACCCTCCACAATTCTGCCACCTTTGGGGGAGACATCTTGTTTTTACGGTGTACACACTGCGGCAAAGTGACATAATAACTTTATTCTGTGGGTCGGTGCGATTACAATGATAACAGAGTTATGTGGTTTTATGTGCGGTGCTACTTTTTGCAAAAAAAAAAATGAAATTCCTTTTTTGCCCCCATTTTCTAACCACCATAACCTTTGTATTTTCCCATCTACATAGTTGTGTGAGCGCTCATCGTCTGCAGGACCTTCTGTAGTTTCTATTGGTACCATTTTGGAGTCCCTGACATTTTCACCGCTTTTTATTAGTTTTTATTTTTGAAAGCTCGGTGACCAACCATACCCACAATTCTGGTGTTGTGAGTTTTTATCTGCTGATGTTCACCCTGCGGGATAATTATGTGTTACTTTGATAGATCAGACATTTCCACAGCTGCTCTTTCTAGTGGTTCCTGAGTTGTAGACCCCCTTCTATGACACCCATATGCCCTAATAGGAGCACGGACAGCGATGGGTTAACGCCTTTAACATTCATAAGAATCCATTCTGATTAAGAAACGAAAATTATATTCAGACGGATCAGAAAGTTACCAACAGAAAACAATCTTCGTATCACATGTTTGTTCACCTCTTATTCTCAGCCCTTCACACTCAATGTTAGGAAGTTTTGGATGTATTTGACAGCAGGTTGTTGCCAGCGTAATGAGAAGTACAATAACAATAAAAAGGTGGTTTGACAAAAGCAAGAGGATCTTTTTTTTTTCCACAAACAGCGCCACTATTGTCTTTTTAAATTGTTTTTAAGAGAAGAGGGGAATGTGTACAAAAAATGTTTTTCCCTTTACTATTTTTATGTTTTTTGTTTTTTACATTTTTTATGTCTCTGAAGGGGATTTGAACCTATAATGCTATGACCACTATGATAGTACATTACAGTTCTTCTGTACTGCACTGCATTATCGTTATTGATAGTACTCACAGGCCATCGCACACGTGGACTTTAATGTCCGGCATCTGGTTGGCCATGGCAACCCATTGGCCCTCTGCCATGGATTACATGGCAGAGGGCCAATGATGTTGTAATCAACATTGATTGTGGTGTGTAAAAGATTAACAAAGGGGATTATTATTCTTACTTATGACCCCTGCGGATGGAGTGGGCTCAGCTTCTGAGCCCACATGATCCATAGGGTGTAAATGTATGCCCATTCACACAAACTGCTTCCCACCCAGGGCATACATTTATGCTCTGGGCTGGCAAAGGGGTAAGGCTTTGAGCACGGATTTAGGGAGGAGTTCCAGTGGCAGTATGTGCTGACTTTCTCTTTTTATGTTTTCTGGGGGAGGGGCCTCAGAGCTGACAAGAGGGAGAATGGGAAGGAGTAAGACACAGCTGCTATTATTTGCTATCCAGGCCTCCATCGATACTTGGTATACTGCCGTGCCTGTCACTTCTGACTTCACTTTGTCACAGAGACTTGGATTCCTGTATGAGAAAGTTCAGCTACAGATAATAAAGGATGCTGGAAATAAGGAACGCTGCCAACAGAGCACTCAGCCTTACTGCTGCTGGGACCTCCTTCTGGGTCCGCTACTCAAAGCCACGCTGAAACACCAGGTGGCGTAATAGCAATGGGACAGCTATCAATGTTCCCATGCACAGCTATCTGCTGCCCCCATTTTCACTTCTACCCATTTGGCCCATTCTCAGACTATCTTTCATAATTATAATCAGACTAACCAAAGGCGCCCACTGATCAGTTGTGTGTAGAGTCTGTTGAGCCCCATGGCCTCTTCTCAAACTTGTGACATTGCCACCACTGTAAAATTTACTGTGCTTTGCCTGGTATCCAATGAAGAGGTTGTGGTGGTTACCCGAGTGCCATGGCCTTTTCAAACAGCTGATCGGCAAAGGCCCCAGGCTGTGGACCCCCATCAATCCAATATTGATGACCTATCCTGAGAAACAACCTGTCATAAGAGTTACCTCTTTCACATTACAGCTGATTTTGCCAGGGAAAGTCATGAACAGCTAAATATTTCTCCTTCCACAGCCACTGCAGAAAAAATGTTGTAATACTTGGAAGGCTTAAGTTTACCAAAGCAGATGACATTCTTGAAATTTTTGTTCACTTGACGATTGTTCATACAAAGGTTGTTTAATCGTCAACCTACCTTTATCTAATGTGTATGACCATTAGATAAAAGTAGGTTGATGACTGAACAACCTTTGAATGACTAATTGTCTTGTAAAGGAGTGTTCCACCAATGCAACTGTCAAGGTGAGAGAAGGGGGGGATCCAATCGATCCCACTCTGTCACTGTTGACTACTCCCAGTGCTCTCACCGCTGCTACAACTTGTCACGGCGGAGCCTCAATCGATCCCTGTAGCTGGATTGCAAGCATAGAGTCATTAGAATACAGGTGGATTTGTACCCAGTTTTCCCAGGCTTCTGCACGTATGCAGAACAAAAGCTCAAATCCCCCCCTGATCCAGTCTAACGCCTCCAGGGCTTTTTCATACCCACAAACTACTGCTGCCACCACCAGCTGTTGTTTGCCAGGTAAGCTAGAACCTGAAATAGGAATTATTAGCACAATCATCGGAGTTATGGTTCATTTTAAAATGGACAAGGGTGGATTAATAAATTGCAAATGTATTATTTTAAAAAGGACTAGCAGTGCTAAATATTTATACATACAAAAATATACAGAGAAAGATATTAAAGTGGAGATAAGGTTTACAGGTATACACAACAGACAGTGCTTAAAATAAAACAAGGAGGAAATAAGAGAAAGATACCAGATTTGGGATGTTCAGTGCAAGTGTCTAAATTGAGGAATCACTGGAAACAACGGGAAAGTCCATATGCTGTACCATCTCTCTAGCCCCCGGTTTTTAAAGTTTCCCCATAACACAACTTCCCCCATCCCCCTCTGAGTTCATTCAGAGAAGGGTGAGGTAAATGCTAACGTACCTCTGAAAAATCATAATTACCCATCTCGGCAATATCTCAGCAGGAGGTCCTCCATTAGGGAATATATGTCTGGAATATTTCCGATCATGATTCATCTATTCAGCGATATCAAATGTGACACGGAAATTATAACCAGGTATGCAGATACACCATTTTGGGGTGTTCTGGGGCTCACACCTCAAGGAGTTTAGATGCATTTTGTTCAGCTGGCCCGCCCGATTCTGAAAATATAATTCATATTAAACTAGGACGGTCACATGACCAATAACGTTTATTAAGAGATCTTTCCCTAATTCAAATTTCGGAGCCAGGGTGTCTGTGAGAAATCAGATTCTAGTAGGATAATTTCTTTAGACTTCATTAACAAGTCACTGGTCATACAACTTGGTTTCCTCTTGCTAATTCTAAACTAAACAGACAAGTGGAGCTAGGAGGGCAAGAAGAATGAAAGGGGCTTATTCACTCTGGTCCAGGGTAAGGCCAGACAATTGCCTTTCTAAATGTGAATATTCAAAAGGCAGGGGGAATGAGCAACTTTACAAAATGGATGATAGTATAGCCTGGCCTGACACACGCTGCCAAAATAACTGACATCCCACCAGTCTCTATATCACAGCAACCAAGAACATTTTAGTCTATATTGACTGTTACAGTCATTCAAAGTAAACATATATGTTCAATGTCACTCGGCGAAGGATGAAGGACCTTTCTGAGGACACTCTTTCAAGGAATGATTGCTCATTGATGAAAGATCTTTTGTGAAAGTCCCCATACACATAAGAGGAAAGTTGATTGATATCAGCAGGACCCACCAACTATCTTATGTGTATGGTGGTCTCTAGAGATGAGCGAGCGTACTCGCTAAGGCAAACTACTCGAGCGAGTAGTGCCTTATGTGAGTACCTGCCCGCTCGTCTCAAAAGATTCGGGTGCCAGCGGGGGACAGCGGTGAGTTGCGGGAGTGAGCAGGGAGGAGCGGGGGGGAGAGAGTGAGAGAGAGATCTCCCCCCCGTTCCTCCCCACTCTCCCCCACCACTCCCTGGCCCCCCGCTGGCACCCGAATCTTTAGAGACGAGCGGGCAGGTACTTGCATAAGGCACTACTCGCTCAAGTAGTTTGCGTTAGCGAGTACGCTCGCTCATCTCTAGTGGTCTCCCAACTCTCACCCAGCAGGAGATGTTTGGACAAAGAAGGATCAGGCGTGTTAAACTTCAACAACCATTCTACTGTTTTCTGGGAGATAAGCCGCTGCCAGAGGTATTTGGCAGTGGCTTACTCCTCTCTCTCCACTTAGAACACAGAGAGCATGTATGTGAGAAGAGACATTGGGAAGAATAGTGGTCAGCCGATTAAGTGTTTTGGGCATAGCTATAGAAGGCACAGTATATGGGCATCCTAAGAATGAACAATCTTTTGTCCATCTATCACATGAAACATGCAAACATGGCCAACTTCCTTCTATATGATGATAGCATGTCATTGGTTGGCTAATATAATGGTTCATTGTAAAATTTCAACCAATGACTGATCATTTTGGTTGAAATTGTCAATTTTCATCAACTTTAGTGTAATGTTTATGGACATTTTTACAGAGCTTCTCTCTGTTCCTGATTGTAGAGGTGAATTCCAGGTGGACTCTGACTTCTCTATGACACTCATATGTGCTAGTAGAGCATACACTACCCTATGAAATGTAATTGGAAATCTGAATAAGAAGAACAAGTAGTATTTATTTCCATATGCTAATTCTTAACAGGATCTCTTCTGGCCCTAATAATATTGGATACTCTCCGTGGCATACTTTCTACTAACATCTGATACTTCAGCTGGTATTTCCCTCTACCCACCCTGCAAACATCTAGCAAGTTCTTTCAAAGAAGATGGACGCTGTTCATATTTCCTGACTGAGCGTTCCAGTTCATCCCAAAATCGTACAACATAAAAACTATATGGATTGGATATAATTGTTATCTTTTACCCATAGAATAAAGTTATCAGGTTGTTTTTGCCGCAGTGTGCATGCAGTTAAAAGAAGACTCTCAGAAATGGCTCAATTCTGTTTTTTTCCATTTCACTCCACTTAGAAATTTTCCCAAGTTTCTTCGGCACATTAAATAGTACTGAAAAACATAACGCATTCCACAAAAACAAGTTATGATTTTTTTGAACGTTTGGAAAAGAAAACAAAAGTGTAAAAAAAAATGGCCGTGTCCCCAAGAGGTTAATACGACTCTGATAAACACCATGAAGTTAATTTATTTACTTCATTTTGATACAAGTTTCTATTTCTGATATTACTGTTGTAAAATAATTTGTGCTAAAACGTACAAAAACCGTATTCTGAGGATGGAGACCCTGCAATAGACAAATTAAATGAATGCATGGCTTCGGGATCAGAAGCATGTCCAGTGGAATCTATCAATATGCACAGACTGGCCCATTAAACTTTAGTAATTAAGTTTCTCAAATGCTCCCACAAAGAACCATTATCTGGATTGTGTAATTAACAGATTTGTGGGAGGCAGCAGCAGCTCAGAGACTTCTGGCCCCTCCTTTAATGACATTAGATAAACTTTTATCTCTGTTGATGCAGAAAATCCCAGTCCATTATCTCATTTGGAAATGAGATTGGGAGGATCCTTTTAATAAGAAGGCTCCTGTATCTTCATATGACGATATCCATCCAGCACATATCGATTCATGGGCCGGACCGGATCAGGTTCTTACAAAGTCCATCGGCAAAACATTGGGGCAGATTGACTAATGTGATCGTGCCTAGACCTCGTTGTAAAGAGAAGCAAAATATCACATCGGGGCTCATATACAAAACAGACAATTTTAACCAAACGATTGTTAAGAAGGTGAATTTTTTTTTAATTCCTTCTTTATAAATTTTCAAATATTTAAAAGGAACGCAGGAACAAAGTTAGATGCAGTTTGTCACAACGCAAAGAGAATGACATATGATTGGAAGTCCACTGAATCTTGTGGAAACACCATAAGCAAACCGAATATGGTAAGAACAAAAACATTGGATGTCTACCACCTTTGTTTCGCCATGAGGATCCACAGTGGAGAAGTAGTCTATGAGACAATCTTAAAAGGGGTATCACTGAATAATTGAGCCTAACCTCGAATAGCGTAACTAGAAGCCTTTAAGAAGGTTGAGAAGAAGGAAAAAGAGAAAGGGGAGAGAATTTAAAAAAAAGGATGAATTGAGCAATAATGAAGGGGTAGACAGGCTAACCAGATCCACCTAGAAATGACTTGTATGAGTCCTGAAACATGATCCAGGGAGTTCATGAAGAAATTAATTCTGGAAGGTCTTTAGTGATAGGTTAGATAGGTGCAAAAGGTAGAGTGAAGGGGAACTGGGAGGTTCTAGGTGGAGAACTTTATGCACCCTACACTAGAAATCAATTGGCTTTGGGCAATCCTAGAAGACATGCAACAAGGTGCCTACAGCTCCTTGGCATCTCCAGTAGTTGTGGGAGACAGAAGGGAAGCTTTTGTGGAGTCGGGAAGGCATATGATACCTGATCAGGTAAAATTTGACAGTGGTCGATCGTTGTAACGATTATACATAGGCATCATCAGCTAGAAAGAGTTCAACCACATTTGAGATTTTCATTACATAGATGGACGAAAGATCGTTCTTTGAAAATGTGTTACCAGAAAGATCGGAAGAATGTAAGATATCTTTGGACTCCAACAAATGGAAACAAAAAGAAAAAAACAAAGACGCAGATTTAATTGGAGTAATGAAAAACTAGATGCAAGCAACCTCTCAATGGATGGAGTTGTGCTCAGATGGACAGAACTCCAATGAACAGGGGGAGGTGTCACTAGGAACACCTCAAAATCCACTCTGCAGATAGATGAATAGAAAAAAACACCAACAATGGTGCTGCTGTGTGGAACCGCAGCTAGAAGTCTCCAACGCAAGAGGTTATGTCCAAAAGTATTTATTAAACATATAAAATGCACCCTTAGGGCTGTCTATAGGCACAAGCTTACCACGTCTTCAGGTAAATGCAACCTTTCAGCTCGTTCACCATCTTCTTTCTTCAACTCTACATGGAATGTGGCTGGAGATCCTTCGACAACTTCTATTATGTCTTCTCCCAAGAAAGTTATCTTCTTAGCAATATATTGCTTGTCGTGAAGACATTATTTGCAGAGGTGCCGGAACCTTCCAGCTACGATTCCACTTAGCTGTGCCGTTGGTGGTGGTTTTCTTCCATCCATCTCCCAGTGTTATTGAACACGTACAGCCGCAATGAAGAACTGTGACGGCCAACATGGACTTAAATTTACATGGCTGCATCTGTGAAACATTACTCCACCAGATGATTGTTCATTCAACCAACTCACTACTTGTATCCAATTTTTAGAGCCACATTGGGTGGAATTTATCATCAGGTGAATTTTTGATATCACGTTTGTTTAATTTATTGTGTTTTTAAAGGGGTTTTTCTAGATTACAAGTTATCCATTATTCTGTAGTGTCCCAGCTGAGACACTCTCTGACTTCACTGCAGGTGGTAGAAGCATCCACGCAGTGAAAAGAGGAGAACATGGTACCGCTGTTCTCAGGACCAGTGGGGGTCTCAGAGGTTAGACCTCAACCAATCAGCAAGTTATTCTTTAGCCTGTGGATAGGATCAACCCCTTTAAATATGTCTAGAGACGTGGAGTCACTTTGTACGTCACCCAGTTACTAGAGTGAGAGTGTGACAAATTCTGCGACTCTAAGTCACAATTCGTAAATCTGTCCATAAACCTTCCCTTATTCCAGCTTCATCCCCTTTTTTAGACACTTTTGAAAAGTGGAGTAAAAGGCATAACGTCTGTTCTTTTTGGCCCAAATCTATAGTAAATTTGCCTAAATTAATTTGTGCAAAACATTAAGTGCAACGTACAAAATATATCAACAAGTGACCCAATCTCAGAACCAGTTCGCAAGTCGAGGTTCTGATACCGCAGGGCCCGGGAAGGATGCTGCTTCACTTGACAACAAATTTAAAGGAATTTTCCCAAACTTTCTTTAAAAACTTTATGAGCCAAAAATGGTGCAAAATAAAGAAAAATAGATACCTACTCAAGAGGCTCCTTGTCTAGTGCTGGTACCCACCGCTCAGGACCTGGAAGAAGCAGATGGCGGTCATGTGCCGTACGCTGCACACTTGACCACTTAGCCAATCACAGGCTTCAGCAGCCATAGAAGAATAAACTCTGAAGCCTGTGAGTGGTGAGTGATCACATACACAATGAACTCCACGCGACTGCGTGGTCACAAGTGGCGAGCACTGGAGCTCCAGCGCTGGACAGGGAGCCTCTGGATGAAGTGCGTAACTATTTTTTCTTTATTATATACCATTTTAAGGCCGTATTTTTTTCAAAGTCCTGGAAACCCCTTTTTAGGATTGCATAGCAGAGTGATGGGTTATAACTAGAGATGAGCGAACACCAAAATGTTCGGGTGTTCGTTATTCGAAACGAACTTCCCGCGATGTTCGAGGGTTCGTTTCGAGTAACGAACCCCATTGAAGTCAATGGGCGACCAGAACATTTTTGTATTTCGCCGATGCTCGCTAAGGTTTTCATGTGTGAAAATCTGGGCAATTCAAGAAAGTGATGGGAACGACACAGCAACGGATAGGGCAGGCGAGGGGCTACATGTTGGGCTGCATCTCAAGTTCCCAGGTCCCACTATTAAGCCACAATACCGGCAAGAGTGGGGCCCCCCCCCTCCCAACAACTTTTACTTCTGAAAAGCCATCATTAGCATGGCATACCTTTACAAAGCACCACACTACCTCCAACAAAGCACAATCACTGCCTGCATGACACTCCGCTGCCACTTCTCCTGGGTTACATGCTGCCCAACCGCCCCCCCTCCCCCCCACAGCGCACACCAAAGTGTCCCTGCGCAGCCTTCAGCTGCCCTCATGCCACACCACCCTCATGTCTATTTAGAAGTGCGTCTGCCATGACGAGGGACCGCAGGCACACACTGCACAGGGTTGGCACGGCTAGGCAGCGACCCTCTTTAAAAGGGGCGGGGCGATAGCCCACAATGCTGTACAGAAGCAATGAGAAATAGAATCCTGTGCCACTGCCATCAGGAGCTGCACACGTGGGCATAGCAATGGGGAACCTATGTGCCACGCACTATTTATTCTGTCAAGGTGTCTGCATGCCCCAGTTAGACCGGGCTTTTTAATTCATAGACACAGGCAGGTACAACTCCCTATTGTGAAGTCCCTGTCGACCGACAGCATGGGTGGCTCCCTGGAACCCACCGGCGGTACACAAAAATATCCCATTGCATTGCCCAACACAGCTGAGGTAGTAATGTCGTGCGTAATACAGGTGGGCTTCGGCCCACACTGCATGCCCCAGTCAGACTGGGGTTCTTTACAAGTGGACACATGTAGGTTACACTCCCTGTGGACCCACAGCATGGGTGGGTGCCAGGAAGCCACCGGCGGTACATAGAAATATCCCATTGCATTGCCCAACACAGCTGAGGTAGTAATGTCGTGCGTAATACAGGTGGGCTTCGGCCCACACTGCATGCCCCAGTCAGACTGGGGTTCTTTACAAGTGGAAACAGATGCATTTATAATTCCCTGTGGACCGACAGCATGGGTGGGTGCCAGGAAGCCACCGGCGGTACATAGAAATATCCCATTGCATTGCCCAACACAGCTGAGGTAGTAACGTCAGCTGTAATGCAGGTGGGCTTAAAATTTATTTGATTACACTGTAGGCGAGGGCCCACAAAAATTGCTGTATCAACAGTACTAATGTACATCCCAAAAATTGGCCATGGCCAGCCAAGAGGGCAGGTGAAACCCATTAATGGCTTTGGTTAATGTGGCTTAATTGGTAACTAGGCCTGGAGGCAGCCCAGTGTAACGAAAAATTGGTTCAAGTTAAAGTTCCAACGCTTTTAAGTGCATTGAAACTTTTAAAAATTGTTTAGAAAAATTATATGAGTGAGCCTTGTGGCCCTAAGAAAAATTGCCCGTTCAGCGTGATTACGTGAGGTTTCAGGAGGAGGAGCAGGAGGAGGAGGAGGAATATTAGACACAGATTGATGAAGCAGAAATGTCCCCGTTTTGGATAGTGAGAGAGAACGATGCTTCCATCCGCGGGTGCAGCCTACGTATTGCTTACGTATCGCTGCTGTCCGCTGGTGGAGAACAGAAGTCTGGGGAAATCCAGGCTTTGTTCATCTTGATGAGTGTAAGCCTGTCGGCACTGTCGGTTGACAGGCGGGTACGCTTATCTGTGATGATTCCCCCAGCCGCACTAAACACCCTCTCCGACAAGACGCTAGCCGCAGGACAAGCAAGCACCTCCAGGGCATACAGCGCGAGTTCAGGCCACGTGTCCAGCTTCGACACCCAGTAGTTGTAGGGGGCAGAGGCGTCACGGAGGACGGTCGTGCGATCGGCTACGTACTCCCTCACCATCCTTTTACAGTGCTCCTGCCGACTCAGCCGTGACTGGGGAGCGGTGACACAGTCTTGCTGGGGAGCCATAAAGCTGTCCAGGCCCTTAAAGACTGTTGCACTGCCTGGGATGTACATGCTGCTCGATCTCCGCACCTCCCCTGCTACCTTGCCCTCGGTACTGCGCCTTCTGCCACTAGCGCTGTCGGCTGGGAATTTTACCATCAGCTTGTCCGCAAGGGTCCTGTGGTATAGCAACACTCTCGAACCCCTTTCCTCTTCGGGAATCAGAGTGGGCAGGTTCTCCTTATACCGTGGGTCGAGCAGTGTGTACACCCAGTAATCCGTTGTGGCCAGAATGCGTGCAATGCGAGGGTCACGAGAAAGGCATCCTAACATGAAGTCAGCCATGTGTGCCAGGGTACCTGTACGCAACACATGGCTGTCTTCACTAGGAAGATCACTTTCAGGATCCTCCTCCTCCTCCTCCTCCTCCTCCTCAGGCCATACACGCTGAAAGGATGACAGGCAATCAGCCGGTGTACCGTCAGCAGCGGGCCAAGCTGTCTCTTCCCCCTCCTCCTCATCCTCCTCATGCTCCTCCTCCTCCTCCTGTACACGCTGAGAAATAGACAGGAGGGTGCCCTGACTATCCAGCGACATACTGTCTTCCCCGCCCCCGTTTCCGAGCACAAAGCAGCTGCCTTTATGGTTTGCAGGGAATTTCTCAAGATGCATAGCAGAGGAATGGTGACGCTAATGATTGTAGCATCGCCGCTCACCACCTGGGTAGACTCCTCAAAATTACCAAGGACATGGCAGATGTCTGCCAACCAGGCCCACTCTTCTGAAAGGAATTGAGGAGGCTGACTCCCACTGCGCCGCCCATGTTGGAGTTGGTATTCCACTATAGCTCTACGCTGCTCATAGAGCCTGGCCAACATGTGGAGCGTAGAGTTCCACCGTGTGGGCACGTCGCACAGCAGTCGGTGCACTGGCAGCTTAAAGTGACGTTGCAGGGTGTGCAGGGTGGCAGCGTCCGTGTGGGACTTGCGGAAATGTGCGCAGAGCCGGCGCACCTTTACGAGCAGGTCTGACAAGCGTGGGTAGCTTTTCAGAAAGCGCTGAACCACCAAATTAAAGACGTGGGCCAGGCATGGCACGTGCGTGAGGCTGCCGAGCTGCAGAGCCGCCACCAGGTTACGGCCGTTGTCACACACGACCATGCCCGGTTGGAGGCTCAGCGGCGCAAGCCAGCGGTCGGTCTGCTGTGTCAGACCCTGCAGCAGTTCGTGGGCCGTGTGCCTCTTATCGCCTAAGCTGAGTAGTTTCAGCACGGCCTGCTGACGCTTGCCCACCGCTGTGCTGCCACACCGCGCGACACCGACTGCTGGCGACATGCTGCTGCTAACACATCTTGATTGCGAGACAGAGGAGGAGGAGGAGGGTGCTTTAGTGGAGGAAGCATACACCTCCGCAGATACCAGCACCGAGCTGGGGCCCACAATTCTGGGGGTGGGTAGGACGTGAGCGGTCCCAGGCTCTGACTCTGTCCCAGCCTCCACTAAATTCACCCAATGTGCCGTCAGGGAGATATAGCGGCCCTGCCCGCCTGTGCTTGTCCACGTGTCCGTTGTTAAGTGGACCTTGGCAGTAACCGCGTTGGTGAGGGCGCGTACAATGTTGCGGGAGACGTGGTCGTGCAGGGCTGGGACGGCACATCGGGAAAAGTAGTGGCGACTGGGAACTGAGTAGCGCGGGGCCGCCGCCTCCATGATACTTTTGAAGGACTCAGTTTCCACAACCCTATACGGCAGCATCTCAAGGCTGATGAATTTTGCTATGCGGACGGTTAACGTTTGAGCGTGCGGGTGCGTGGCGGCGTACTTGCGCTTGCGCTCCAACACTTGCGCAAGCGACGGCTGGACGGTGCGCTGAACTACACTGCTGGATGGGGCCGAGGACAGCGGAGATGAGGGTGTGGGTGCAGGCCATGAGGCGGTAGTGCCTGTGTCCTGAGAGGGGGGTTGCATCTCAGTGGCAGGTTGGGGCACAGGGGGAGAGGCAGGGGTGCAAACCGGAGGCGCTGAACGGCCTTCGTCCCACCTTGTGGGGTGCTTGGCCATCATATGTCTGCGCATGGTGGTGGTGGTGAGGCTGTTGGTGGTGGCTCCCCGGCTGAGCTTTGCGCGACAAAGGTTGCACACCACTGTTCGTCGGTCGTCAGGCGTCTCTGTGAAAAACTGCCAGACCTTAGAGCACCTCGGCCTCTGCAGGGTGGCATGGCGCGAGGGGGCGCTTTGGGAAACAGTTGGTGGATTATTCGGTCTGGCCCTGCCTCTACCCCTGGCCACCGCACTGCCTCTTCCAACCTGCCCTGCTGCTGCACTTGCCTCCCCTTCTGAAGACCTGTCCTCAGTAGGCTTAGCAAACCAGGTGGGGTCAGTCACCTCATCGTCCAGCTGCTCTTCCTCCGAATCCTCTGTGCGCTCCTCCCTCGGACTTACTGCCCTTACTACTACCTCACTGCAAGACAACTGTGTCTGATCGTCATCGTCCTCCTCACCCACAGAAAGTTGTTGAGACAGTTGGCGGAAGTCCCCAGCCTCTTGCCCCGGACCCCGGGAACTTTCGAATGGTTGGGCATCAGTGACGATAAACTCCTCTGGTGGGAGAGGAACCGCTGCTGCCCAATCTAAGCAGGGGCCCGAGAACAGTTCCTGGGAGTGTTCCCACTCCTGAGCAGGTGTCATTGTAGTGGAGTGAGGAGGCTGGGAGGAAGGAGGAGCAGCA
Organism: Eleutherodactylus coqui; assembly: GCF_035609145.1. NCBI lineage: Eukaryota > Metazoa > Chordata > Amphibia > Anura > Eleutherodactylidae > Eleutherodactylus > Eleutherodactylus coqui. The sequence goes on from NC_089839.1 coordinate 6,943,641, forward strand.
GACAGAGGATTCGGATTTGCAGCAGTGGACGGCGCAGAACTGCGTGTTGACGATAGGTTGCTCGAAGCACTTTCTGCCATCCAGGACAGGACCTGCTCACACTGCTCATTTTCTAATAACCGTCTCCCGCGTGGACCCATTAATTGGGCGATGAATGTGGGGACGCCAGAAACGTGCCTCTCTCCTAATCGCGCAGCAGTCGGCTGCGACACACCTGGATCAGGAGCTCGGCCTGTGCCCACACCCTGACTTGGCCCTCCGCGTCCTCGGCCGCGTCCACGTCCTCTAGGCCTACCCCTACCCATCAGCATGCTGTATTACCAGTGATTTGATTTAACAGGCAGGAAATAAATTGGCGCAAGACTGCAGGCCAAATATAATTTTTTCCCTTTTTTGAAAACGAAAGGCCCCACTGCCTCTAGTGAATGAATAATCTAAGTTTAATAACTGTGCTGTGGCCCTGCTAATGTGTCACAGAACGTGAGGGTAGCAGAGTTATTATAACTCTGGCAGAGCAGGTATTTTTTTTCCAAATTAAGGAAAGCAAATGGCGAAGCCAGGAGTAAAACGTAGCTGGGTGCGTCTGATTTTTAAACGTTGCACACGCAGCCGACACGTGTCCACCGCCCTTAGGACGGACAGAGGCAGGACAAATAGAAAATTTTTCAGTTTTTTTCCACCAAAAGGCAGCACTGCGTATATTCAATGAACATGAGAAGTTTAATAACTGTGCTGTGGCCCTGCTAATGTGGCACAGAACTTGAGGGTAGCAGAGTTATTATAACTCTGGCAGAGCAGGTATTTTTTTTCCAAATTAAGGAAAGCAAATGGCGAAGCCAGCAGTAAAACGTAGCTGGGTGCGTCTGATTTTTAAACGTTGCACACGCAGCCGACACGTGTCCACCGCCCTTAGGACGGACAGAGGCAGGACAAATAGAAAATTTTTCAGTTTTTTTCCACCAAAAGGCAGCACTGCGTATATTCAATGAACATGAGAAGTTTAATAACTGTGCTGTGGCCCTGCTAATGTGGCACAGAACTTGAGGGTAGCAGAGTTATTATAACTCTGGCAGAGCAGGTATTTTTTTTCCAAATTAAGGAAAGCAAATGGCGAAGCCAGCAGTAAAACGTAGCTGGGTGCGTCTGATTTTTAAACGTTGCACACGCAGCCGACACGTGTCCACAGCCCTTAGGACGGACAGAGGCAGGTCAAATAGAATTTTTTTCACTTGTTTTACAAGCAAAAGGCCGCACTGCGTATATTCAATGAATAATAACTGTGTTGTGGCCCTGCCTACACAATTCTTTCCCTGCAGTATCAATGGAGGGTGCAATGCTCTGCAGAGGCGATTTTGAGAAGAAAAAAAATATGCAGCACAGCTAACAGCAGCCTGAACAGTACTGCACACGGATAAATATGGCCCTAGAAAGGACCGTTGAGGTTCTTGAAGGCTACACTCACTCCTAACACTCTCCCTGCCTATGCAGCACTTCTGTCCCTAATGCCGGGTGCAACGCTCTGCAGAGCCGATTTTGAGAAGAAAAAAAATTTGCCACTGCTAACAGCAGCCAACACACAGCTATCAGTGGCCCTAATAAGGACCTTTGGGGGTCTTGAAGCCTACACTAACTACCAATTCTTTCCCTACAGCAGCTCCGGTACAAACAGCACTGTCCCTCATCTAACTCACAAGGCATCTGAGGCGAGCTGCGGGAGGGGCCGACTTTTATATTAGGCGGACACCTGATCTCGCCAGCCACTCACAGCAGGGGGGTGGTATAGGGCTTAAACGTTGCAGGGGGAAGATGTAATGCCTTCCCTGTCTTTCAATTGGCCAGAAAAGCGCGCAAACGTCTCAGGGAAGGAAGTGAAAGTAACCAGAACACCGCATGGTGTTCGTTACGAATAACGAACATCCCGAACACCCTAATATCCGCACGGATATCAAGTTCGGACGAACACGTTCGCTCATCTCTAGTTATAACTGCACTGAAAATAGCAGCAAATCTAACATAAATTAGCAAGCTTCTTTTCCAATCCCTCTTTATTAGAAGGGTGCCCTAACTATGATCCCAGGGTATCCTGCCATTGGGACCTCCAGTGATCAACTGTAATCGGGGGGAGAGGAATTTGTAGCAAGTCTTCAATTCTCCTGTAGCGCCACTACAGTTAAAGTGAAGCATTACACAGTTCTCATCAAAATCAATGGGTTATGTGTGGATGTGCGGGTCCTTCAGAGTGAGAGATGCTCTTTGTCACCGCTCTCAACTCTGGCTAAGAGAGTCCTGAATAAGAGAACCCCTTTATACACACCCTAAGGGTATGTTCACACAAAGCGGAAATGCTGTGATTCCGGCTGTTAACGCGGCCGGCGACCCTGTGTATCTGTATTTTCTCTTCTTTTTCTGTAGTGTGGATGGTTGTGGCACACCGCTATCGGACATGTGCAGTATAGATTTTTTTTCAAATCCGCGACCAGTCTGCAATGTTAATTGCGGATGAGCCGTGGCTCGGATGGCTTCTATTGACTTCAATGGAAGTCGTCCGTGCAGAATCCATGCAAAAATGGAGCGTGCTGGAATTTTTCCTCCACGAGCGGAGATCGCAATTGATTTCTGCCCATGTGCAGGAAAAAGTGATTTCCCGTAGCATGCTAGGGGCGGTATTTGCTGTGGATCCGCGGTGCGGACGCTCACCGTGGATTCAACAGCAAAGAAATTGGTTCATGTGCAGATGGTCTTACAAATAGAGACAGCAGTGACAGACCCCCAGAATACCGGTTTGGTTCCCCTTATTAAACTCCCTAACCGATACCAATTATTCCAAAAGGAAAGAGTCCCAATCATCGCCCCGTGAGATTTATCTCATCCTCCTGAGTGATCTTTCCTTTCTTCTTCCAGGGAAGCATCTGCCTCGCCTAACTGCGGCTCCGCTGCATATTTAATGGGAAGAAAGCAGTAAAATATGATAAGGGTCTACGTGGTGGTGGAGTATCAGCAGAAACCTTTAATTAATAACAATATTCATTCACACCTGGTAGAGCTCTGCATTTAGATGAGCAAAAAGGAAGCTATTAAGCTAACGTATTAAGCTTATTAAAAAGGAGGTTTTATTGCAGTTGTCTCAGTTTGCTGATGTTCAGATTTTCAACTTATGAGCTTCTTGTGAAGCAAAAAAAAAAAAAGAAAAGATGTCTTACATCTATACATTATATATCTAATGCGCCTCGTTGTATCTTCACCCAAAGAGACAGAAAATGATTATTATATGTTATATTACTAATGTGTGAATAAATGTATCTCCAACCAAAGAGAGAAAAGACACTCTTCACCAAAAACACTCCGCCCCCACAGGAAGTTGTCGTTTGGCTGCAGACCCTGGCATGCGGTTCCATCTCAAGCAGATCTGTAAATGATGAGTTGTGGTGATTAGATGAACGGTCTTGTCACCAGAGACCATAAAAGTGATCCCCTCCCCCCTTGGCCTGTAAGAGGCTCTCAGAGGCTCCTTGTGTGTAGTGACCTCTTCTTCTGCTTGTAGAGCTTGTTGACCACTAGACGGCTCTACGATGCAGAGAAGAGATTTCACCCCATTACCAGAGTCTGAGAGGGGCGCATTATTGGGGTGTGAGAAGCTGGATGGTCGTATCCATGAATTGCCCCACACCGGGCCAATTTGACTAGACTGTTAGGGGGTGTTGGGACCAGTAGATGTGTGAGGGCACACAAGGCAACCGGGCTCAGGACACCCCCTACAGACCACCTGAAGAGAGGAGTGTCTGACCAGACTGTTAGGGGGTGTTGGGACCAGTGGATGGGGGCACACAAGTTGACTGGGCTCAGGACGCCCCCTGCAGACCACCAGTAGAGAGGAGCATCTGACCAGACTGTTAGGAGGTGTTGGGACCAGTGGATGTGAGGGCCCACAAGGTGACAGGGCTCAGGACGCCCCCTACAGACCACCGGTAGAGAGGAGCGTCTGACCAGACTGTTAGAAGGTGTTGGAACCAGTGGATGGGGGCACAAAAGGTGACTGCGCTCAGGACGCCCCCTACAGACCACAAGTAGAGAGGAGCATCTGACCAGACTGATAAGGGGTGTTGGGACCAGTGGATGTGTGAGGGCACACAAGGTGACCGGGCTCAGGATGCCCCCTACAGACCACCAGTAGAGAGGAGCGCCTGACCAGACTGTTAGGAGGTGTTAAGACCAATGGATGGAGGCACACAAGGTGACCGGGCTCAGGACTCCTCAACAGACCATCAGTAGAGAGGAGCGTCTGACGAGACTGTTAGGAGGTGTAAGGACCAGTGGATGAGGGCACACAAGGTGACCGGGCTCAGGATGCTCCCTACAGACCACCAGTAGAGAGGAGCGCCTGACCAGACTGTTATGAGGTGTTGGACCAGTGGATGGAGGCACACAAGGTGACCGGGCTCAGGAACCCCTACAGACCATCAGTAGAGAGGAGCACCTGACCAGACTGTTATGAGGTGTTGGACCAGTGGATGGGGGCACACAAGGTGAACGGGCTCAGGATGCCCTCAACAGACCACCAGTAGAGAGGAGCGTCTGATCATTCAACAAGCACGAACATGTCCAACTATTTTGTTCTCCACTACCATTATTACAGGCCCCCTGTCAGATCCATTTCTAGGCACTTGGCTGATGGATATTTTGTCTCATGACACCTATTACGTGTATAGCCTTTGACACCCACCCACTGTGCCGTTAATTGTGCATGTGATCATTCAGCCAATCGCTAACTTCAGCAGTGGTTCTTTCATGGCCACTGAAGCAGGGCTGACTCCAGGTTTATGCAGGCCTCAATATAGAAGTAAGGGATCCAGCAGCGCTCACAGCGGAGTCCCAATATGGGGAAATAAAACCACAACATTTTAATCCATGTTGAAATAGGAACCAACAACGCTTCGGCCTCTCGGTCTTTGTCAAGGCTTGTCAAAACGTTGTCTGCTCCTTTTGGAATAATAACATTTTGTGGTTTTATTTCACCATTTATGCTGCCACCTATTATATGATCTATGGTCCAGGGTTATGCAGGTCCTTGGGTGACAGAGCCTCAGTGGGACCCTTCTCAGTGTGTGATGATACATACAGAATAAATCTGCAATGATGCATACAGCGACCATATAACGGTAGATACACAGCACTCCACAGACCATATAAGTGATTACAGTATCTTTATATCCACTGATCACAGGTGACATCCTCTCTTACTAGTGTTATATAGTTACCCTTTTCTCTTGTGTCTGGCCCAGACCACCATGACAACTTATCCCAGTCACAACTTCTCTCTGTGGAATTTGACACAGGCCTGTATACCCCTAATGGGCCATTTATTAGAGCCTCCAGCACCTTTATTAGAGCATCTGTCCTTTTGTAGAGGCCCTGACTTCATTATTAGAGCCTGCAGCCCTTAACTAGAGACCTGGGCCCATTTTGGAACTAACGTGTCCAAATGCACAACTCGCTGTTCCTCCGCACGGATGGCCTATAACCGCAGACGACCAGTTCCAGTGCCATTGTGTCTAAGAGAAACTGAACAGCGGGCAAAAGAGCGCAAAACTTGTATCACTGAGCAGCAGGAAAACATCTCCTGGTCAGATGGGTCCAGATTTCTGTTACTCTGTGCTGATAGGTCAGAATTTGGCGCAAGCAGCATGAATAGATGACCCCTTCCTGCCAGCTGCTCAGAACATGTTAGCACCGCCATCAAGTACAAAGATTAAAAAAAGTTTTAAATCTGGAATGCCAGGACAAATAATGCAGTCCTAGTGCCCATATTCTTATGGTGGTTTCATACACGGCATTTTACAGTATATTAAACATTCTCTTTTGGTTGTGTCCTTCCTCACTTGCATTCTTTGAGTCCATGATGGTTTTTTACAAGCTGTAGGGCGGGTGTTTTCTTCAGACATTTCCCCATAAACTGTGAAATAGGGAAAAATAGCTGAAAAACAAGTGTGTTTACCAATACACCCAAGAGACACTTGCAAAAATGCCCAGAATTAAAGGGGTTGGTTACCTTTACACCTCTGGTCATCTTCACCTGCACCCTAAGGCCCAATGTCCAGGGGCGTATTTGAACCACAAATAAAGCCGCCCGTAGGGAAACATGGGCGTTCCCAAATTAAATAAAGCAGGCGGATTTGATTTGCGGACCTTTTGGTCCAGAAAAAAAATCGCAGCATGCTCCATTTCAGTGCGGATCTCGCACCGACGGCTTACTTTAAAGTCAATGGAAGCCTTCCGATCCGCGGTCCGTCCGCGATACAATTGTGGAACGGGCCGCAGATTCTGTGGGAAAGTAGGAGATTAAAAAAAAAAAATCTGTGCGAGCCGTGCGGACCATTTGCAGAAGTACAGAGGTCCGCACGGACGCCGCCGCCTGCCCGCACAGGTATGCAGGGTCCTCGGCTGCAGGCAGGGTTAGATTCCGTTGCGGGCTCCCACACATGGAATCCGACCGGCCTGTGGACATGAGGCCTAAGACGTAGTAATGATTAATATATACTCAGCATTGATATTCTGTCTGATCTCGTTTGCCTAGATCCGTTTTGTCGCAGTGACGCATCATTCGTTTCAGACTATATGGCTTATTACTCAGAATGGCACGCAGTGCGGGAGGACGGATGTGCTGGCGGTCCGTTCTCATAGACGCTAGCGCTTGGCTGATGATCTGTACGTGCGCCAGCATCCTAGAGACGGAGTTACTACATGTCAGCCCAAAACTATGGCCTATTGGGATTGTAGGCGATTGGAGATGGAAGTGCCGCCACCGGAAGGTAAGCAAACCGGCAACGGCTGAGTGGAAAAGTATAGTAACAGAGCGATCAAGATGCTTGCATTAGGTGATTTCACTATTAAAGGGCCCGCACCGTGTACATTTACAAGGTAACCAGAAAACCCCTGTAAAAGGGCTTTATTTAAGCCTCAGAAACACCCGTATATAAACGAAGCCTTAAAGGGGCTGTTTTAAAGACTTGCTTAAAAGGTCTGACATTGATTTGAAGGAATGCTGCCATCCAGTAGGTGGCGCTGCAGAGGCATTGCTCCATCTTCCTTATCTGCATATATTTCCCAGAGGAGCATGCACGGCCTAATAAGACTCCACACACCTTCTAGGTGTCTCCTCAAGAAGAGATGATACCCCTCCCGATAGAGCGGCAGTGCATGCATATGTAATCACGTTGGTTTTCTATCGACCTGGGCCGCGTTTTCCACCATAGATCGCAGGATGAGACATCTTTTTGCTGCTTGAAATTACAATTTTATTGTGACTTATGTGGGCTTCTGACCACAGATGGGATAGAACCAGCGGCAGTCACAGCATGGGGAGTCTGTAGGACTGGTCCAGTCAGCTTCGGCGCCTGCAGCTGTGTCATCTTTGCAGGCAAGTAGGGCCTTTTTTTCCAACTTGGACAGTCACCACTGAGAGCTCTGAGGACGACTCAGCTCTCACATCCTTATTACACACCACTTCACCCTGGGAGATGCCAGCTCCCGTTCCTGCCGTGGCTGCGTTGATCTGGTCATGTGCTCTCTCCCGTCCAATAGCCAGCTAAAAACGTAACACTGCAAAGAAAGGAAAAAAACAAGCAATTCACATTTCAGTGACTACATTACCCATTAAAGGGGTTGTACCAGAATTAAAAGTTATCCCTTATCCAGAGGATATCCACAAGACGGGGTACAGTAACCCTGCAGTGAGCAGGACGGGAGACATGGAAGCCCTGTTCTTGACACTGGCGGAGGTCTCAGCGGTGAGACCCCCAGCGATCAGCAAGTTATTCCCTATCTTTTGGACATCCTGTGGATAGGGGATAGCTTGCAATTCTGGTACAACCTCTTTAATGCCTCTTAATGAGGAGATATGTGAGGGGCTACGCCAACACTCTACTTGACAGGGGACCCCGATGAGGATCCCAGCGCTGATCAGACCCATCCTGTGGATAGATAATGGGAGCTCCGATCTCTATAAAGAAATAGTATGGATTGATCATTAGTTGTGCTCATGCACTAGTAACGTGCGCCATGTGGACACCTTCATATCTGCATACTAGGAGCTAACGAGGTTCGGAGCCACAACATCACCATGATGCATTTAGAGCCGTCCGCTCGGCTTCTGCTATTGTAAATGCAGGACTCTGAAAAGACTTTTGTTGTGAAGTTGGGTTTAAAAGTAGCAACGCGCTCAGCTCTGGAGTAGCCAGAAGCAGCACTCGATCTCGAACTCAAGGACACCTCTCCTCCGAGACCCATGGATGTGTCGCTGCAAATGAGCTACCAGGGCTGAGCCGCTGCTCCACTGAAGTCCTCAGAAATCATTTTCCAACAAATCTGCTGGGTTGATTTATGGCATTACACCGGGGAGAGACACCATGTGCCGGTGACGGCTGGAAGACGAGGCACATGATACGAAAACGGCTGCTGCACAGATCTGCAGGTGTGATCGATTCTCCAGTATAGGGTCGTTCTTCTTACACTGCGTTTTACAACAAGGCAGCTGACAGAGAAGGTTGGAATCTTCCTATCAATACATTACCGCGTCTGTCAATGGCAAAATATTCGGTGGATTGCAATCTGTATGCAGCCGACTTCACAAGGGAGCAGCAGATATTAGTGCAGAAAGCCACCCACCACTAACCCAGATACTACACCGACTCCGGGCTAGGGGTGAAAAGGCCGCAGCCGGCGATTTAATGACACTCAGTGCAAGCATACAATATAAACTATGAAATAAATGACATCGCAAGCAGATAACTGTTATTAACTCAGTATCAGAGTGCAAGTGAAACTACAGTCTGCCGGGAAAGGAGTCCTTGAAGGTCGTTCCATCTACACCACCAAGCTCAGGCCGTTGCCCTCAACATCCGCACTCAACTAGCCAGTTGGACCCATTTAGCACCGAGCTGTAAGCCCTCACAGGCTGGGCACGCCTCAGGAGCACCAATCACCATAAAGATATTAATCACAGAAACCATCTTAAATATTTTGTTGCTGCCCCTTTATATTAATGTCAGGACCTGCCTTCAAGGACCCCTTATCCTACCACTACCGCGACATTGACAGGAAACCCTCCAAGGCCACCAAGAGCACTTCATATACCAACTTACTATCTATAATGAGGGGGGGCAAACAAACAAGGGCAGGTGGGCAGAAAAACTGCACTCGCTGCACTCTAATCCGGGAATGACCTTCCACTCCCCTTGCTCCCTATTTATACCACCTCATTATGTATTTGTTGTTGCTGTGTTGAGAGGTAATGTTCTCAGAGGGCATCGCTGTGTGTGGGCATTCCTCCAATCTGTTCCTCCAGTCTCTGGGACCAGAGTGGGACATGCAGCCATCATGTAAGGACGCAGACCGGCAATCTGCAGTTGCAGCCTGGCCCTTAGAGGACATCAGTGCCATCCGCCTTACGGGCATTGGGTGCCTGGTACCTGTATCACAAGCAGAGAAGCGCCAGTGCACGGCATCCCAGCATCCGCCCAGAAATGGCCTTGTGCCTCTCTGCACTTGGCAATTTCCACTGGTCCCAAGCCCTTTAATGGGACTGATGACATTGCTGAGTGCTTGCTTGAGCTTTGTTATCTCTTTGCAGTCCCTTTGAAGCGAGTGAAGCGATAGAATGCATGTACGGCCACTGAGGCAAAATTCCAGGACATGCTGGGGTAATCTTTCCAGATCGGTGGGGGTCCAAATTAGAGACAGTAATGACAGTCGAAAAGGCACAACCCTCAGATTAGCGCTTCTGCCTGTTCGTTTTGGCTATCAGTAGGTTCTGAGCACTTGGACTTCCACCAATTTAAACTTCTGACATGTCACTATGAGTTGGTAGAGTTATTAAAAAGTTTAGTTACACTTCATATAGATAGATATGAGATAGATAGATATGAGATAGATAGATAGATAATATATAGATATGAGATAGATAGATAGATATGAGATAGATAGATATGAGATAGATAGATAGATAGATAGATAGATAGATAGATAGATAGATAGATAGATAGATAGATAGGAGATAGATAGATAGATAGATAGATAGATAGATAGATAGATAGATAGATAGGAGATAGATAGATAGATAGATAGATAGATAGATAGATAGATAGATAGATAGGAGATAGATAGATAGGAGATAGATAGATAGGAGATAGATAGATAGATAGATAGATAGATAGATAGATAGATAGATAGATAGATAGATAGATAGATAGATAGGAGATAGATAGATAGATAGGAGATAGATAGATAGATAGATAGGAGATAGATAGATAGATAGGAGATAGATAGATAGGAGATAGATAGATAGGAGATAGATAGATAGGAGATAGATAGATAGATAGATAGATAGATAGATAGATAGATAGGAGATAGATAGATAGATAGATAGATAGGAGATAGATAGATAGATAGATAGATAGATAGGAGATAGATAGATAGGAGATAGATAGATAGATAGATAGATAGATAGATAGATAGATAGATAGATAGATAGATAGGAGATAGATAGATAGATAGGAGATAGATAGATAGGAGATAGATAGATAGATAGGAGATAGATAGATAGGAGATAGATAGATAGATAGATAGATAGGAGATAGATAGATAGAAAGATAGATAGATAGATAGGAGATAGATAGATAGATAGATAGGAGATAGATAGGAGATAGATAGATAGGAGATAGATAGGAGATAGATAGGAGATAGATAGATAGATATGAGATAGATAGATAGATAAATGGAAAGATAGATATGATATAGATATGAGATAGATAGATAGATAGGAGATAGATGAGAGATAGATAGATAGATAGATAGATAGATAGATAATTAGTGACTATACTCTAGTTCCATCGTACAGAGCCCTCCACCTTATATATTGGTCTCCATATGGTATATGAACGGTTTGGTTAAGTATTTATTGACCAGAATGATCACAGAAACAGATTTCGCAGTGGTAACCTTGTTTAATGATATGTTGCCGGACTCAGAACCTTGCTGAGCCTGTGATTCCTCACCGGCTGAGTCCGCATGATAGATCACGGTAGGAGGCTGATGGTGTAATCGCTCAATGGCAGCCGCTGACACCTGCACCAGCCTCATCCCCTCCGCATACTGCACTCAGATACTCCGCACAATAGTGAGCCACATATACTGCCTGCTATAGGAAACGTATAGATAGATATGAGCCTCATATACTGCCTGCTATAGGAAACGTATAGATAGATATGAGCCTCATATACTGCCTGCTATAGGAAACGTATAGATAGATATGAGCCTCATATACTGCCTGCTATAGGAAACGTATAGATAGATATGAGCCTCATATACTGCCTGCTATAGGAAACGTATAGATAGATATGAGCCTCATATACTGCCTGCTATAGGAAACGTATAGATAGATATGAGCCTCATATACTGCCTGCTATAGGAAACGTATAGATAGATATGAGCCTCATATACTGCCTGCTATAGGAAACGTATAGATAGATATGAGCCTCATATACTGCCTGCTATAGGAAACATATAGATAGATATGAGCCTCATATACTGCCTGCTATAGGAAACGTATAGATAGATATGAGCCTCATATACTGCCTGCTATAGGAAACGTCTCATCAGAAATATCAGAGCAAGAAGCAAAGTGTGAACATCTTAGAGTTATGTATTCTATTTACATGGCACCAGCATATTTTGCACAGATTGGTATCACTCACATGGGTCTCTGTCCCCATTGGGGCTCACAATCTTAATTTCACAGTAACACAAGGTGACCAGACATCCCGATTTAGGTGGAACAGTCCCGCTTTGGGGCCCTGTGTTCTGCTTTTCCCAGGGTCTCAGGTGGGACAGCCATTTGTCCTGCTTTCGGGACATCTGTCCTGCTTTTGTCCTGCTTTCTGGACACGGGGTCACCATTAAAGTGATTACCAGACGGGGTGCCTCAGCTTTCCAGCTGGTAATCACTCTTCCGCACTGCGGCTGGATGCACATACTGACGGCAGTGTGTGCATCCGGGATCTTCCTCCTCTCCTCCTCTGACCTCTCCTCTTTGGTTCTGCAAGAGGAGAGGGGAGGATGCGCTGCTTCGGATGCACACACTTTTACTACTGGGGCCAATATACAGGGCAGCATTACTACTGAGGCCACTGTGGGGAACACTATTACTACTGGAGCTACTGTGGGGGTCTCTATTACTGCTGTGGCCACTGTGGCGGTCACTATATATATCGGGGACATTATTACTACTGGGCCCACGGTGGGGGTCATTATTACTGCTGGGGCAGATACAGGGGTCACTCTTACTACTGGAGCTACTGTGGGGGATACTATTACTACTGAAGCTACTGTGGGGGTCTCTATTACGGCTAGGGCCACTGCGGTGATCACTATTACTACTGGGGCCACTAAGGGGTCAGTATTACTACTGGGGCTGATATAGGGAACATTATTACTACTGGGGCCACTGTAGGGGTCACAATTACTACTGGGACTACTGTGGGGGACACTATTACTACTAGAGCTACTGTGAGGGGTCACTATTACTACTGGGGCCAATATAGGGGACACTATTACTACTGGAGCTACTGTGGGGGTCACAATTACTACTGGGGCCAATATAGGGGACACTATTACTACTGGGGCCACTCTGCACATGGCAACATAACTCTAGCTGACTTAGGGTATGTTTACACGTGGCCAGGGGCGTAACTATAGAGGATGCAGGGGATGCTGTTGCACCCGGGCCCAGGAGCCTTGGGGGGCCCATAAGGCCTGTCTTCTCCATATAGGAAGACCAATACTATGAATAAAGCATTATAGTTGGGGGCCCCGTTACAGGTTTTGCATTGGGGCCCAGAAGCTTCAAGTTACGCCTCTGCACATGGCGGAAATGCTGCAGAATGTCCGCAGTGAAATTTTTTTTTCATACAAAAACAGTCAATATGCATGCTATTGGTGCGGATTTTGGCTGGTAATCAGATTGTATCCGCAGCTGCTTTCATACTATACGGCGTTCCCCCTCACCTGCTCCAAAGGCTTTCTGGTGTCAGCGCTCCCCGGCTTCTGGTTCTCAGTGGCCTATAGTGGCCTCACCTGATCAGCATCATCTGACCAGCAGCGCCGCACCTGACGAGGCCACTGGAACCGGAAGCCGGGGAGCGCTTACAGCGGGAAGCCTGCAGAGGAGGTGAGGGGGGAGTGCAGCATAGTATGAAATCAGCTGTGGATATGCTTCTGATTTCCAGTCATGGCTTTTGCATGCAGAAATGCTGCAGAATTTGCTCCATCTTTTTTTTTAAACAGCACTGTACATTTTATAATAACAGAGGCAAAATCATATGTCGTGATAAGCCACACCCCCTGACCACACCCCTTTGTCCTGCTTTGACTCTTGGAAAATCTGGTCACCTTACATTAACATATCGGTATGTTTTTGGAGTGTGGGAGGAAATTTGGGCAAACATGGGGGAACAATCAAACTTTATGCAGATGTTGTCTTTGGTTGGATTCAAACCCAGGACCCCAGCGCTGCAAGCTAACAGATCATCCCTGTTTACAGTGTGGACCACAGGATGTGGATAAAACTGACCATAGACCCCACTGGTTGGGTCCTGGGGCTAATATTCTTAGCGGCCGCAGTCTGCGCCGCTCCTATCCTCCGCTGACTTCCAGGTACACAATCATGTCACATGATCACTGCAGCCAATTCCCGACCTCAGTGCTGATGAGGTATGTCTACTATGCTTTGCACAGGCTTCTCCCCTCCTTCGGCCAATGTGGCTGAAGCTTGCAGTTTGCTGAACCCAGCCTACGTAGACCTTCTTCCTTTGGCCTTCAGAACTGCAGCAGTCCATCAGTGAGTAGATTCAACCAGAAGGTGAAATTGTCCTGCAGGAATATCGGCCCCTGCGGACAGGAAGCTTATTGTAGTTGCTGCAGATTGGATAACCAGCTGACAGGAAGGGGTCAGTGATTCATGCTGCTTGCACCAAATTCTGATTAGCATGTTGCAACAGAAATCTGGACCCATCTGACCAGGAGATGTTTTCCCGCTGCTCAGTGATACAAGTTTTGCGCTCTTTTGCCCGCTGGAGTCTTTCTGTTCCTCTTAGACACAATGGCGCTGGAACTGGTCGTCTGCTGTTATACCATCCGTGCGGAGGAACGGCGAGTTGTGCGTTCGGACACGTTAGTTGGAGCTCAAGCGTTGTATTCCGCTGACTGTGCAGCCTGTTGGTCAGAACGATTCCTGACATCCCCCTCCGACCCCTTTCAGTGATGAGTTGTTTCCATCCACAGGATCCCCTTAACTGGATGTTTTTCCTCGATCACGCCATTCTCACTATACTCTCCACACCATGGGGCTGTATTCATGGTATGTGCATATGAGCATGATTCTGGTATTGTATCTATGAACAGAGGTTGGTTCTGGTATTGCAGTTATGTTATAAGCTTGTTTCTGGTACTGTATTTATTTACTGACTGTTCTGGTGTGCGTATGTTGCTTCCTGCAATATATATAGTTAATTTCTTATAGTTCATTTCTGATGTAAGGGCTACAAAACAATTCTGCACAAGGTGCCATCTGAGCTAAGCCCAACACTGCTGACACATCATTGCTGGATCTGAAAGAACAGAGACCAGCAGTGGGTCGGGGAAGCATCGGCACCGGAGGAGGCGCTGATATTTTTTACTGTTGTGAGCTGTTTTTAGAAATTCGGCAAGATTAGAAAAACCCCTTAATCGATATACAGTTTAAAGCAAACAGAAGAGGGCGGAGCTTTAAATACATATCGCTGGGGTAGCCCATTGTAATGTTAACTACATGAGGCAATATGACAGTCAGCATTTCATCCAAAGCAGGACTTTGAGGTCTCATAACGATGTGCTGAGAAAGTGGAAATTGCGGACCATATATGGAACCACCTACTTGCATGTCAACTTTTCCTGAAATCACCTAAAATTAGAGATGAGCCCATAAAACTGCAGGATCCCTCCCAAGGACTGGCGGATGGATCTCAGGGTGAGGTTGGTGCAACAATGTATCTATTAAGTCCTAAAAGTCCATCACAAAGAAAGATACGCACCGAAACATGATCTTCAGACTCGACCATTGGATATTACAGTGGTTGATAGGAAACAACACAATAAATTGTTAAGTGCCGGGGAAGTTGGAGGACACGAGCGGTATCAGAGGTAAGTGAACTCTGACCTCTGACAGCAACATATTTGACAATCTAATTCCATGCCCATAGCATAGCTGCCCATTCATCTGAATCCGCGTCAATGGCAAAAGACTAAGTAGAAAAGACGGAGCCCACGGGATAGTTCATAAATCATAATCAAAAGCAGAGGAGAAGAGGAAGGGTCAATGAAAGGATATGGGTGAGAGTAAAAGGGGGGCATCACAGCTAACGACTGAAGTCATCAGACTCTGAGTGACATTTATGATACGGCAAATAGAGACGTTCTCCATCTACTTTACTCAATGGTATATAAAAGTAATGTGACGTTAAAGGTTCTTTGTCCTAAATACATTAAAGGGGTTTTTCAGGCAGCGCCCGCTCTAGTGCCAGGCTACTCCGGGGTCAGGGCGGAAGCCGCTGCTCCGCCCCCTATCCAGTGGCTGTTCCTGTATTTGATGGAACAACTCCCATTGATTTTAATGGAAGTCGGAATCAGGAGTCTCGCTTCACAATTATTTTTTAAAATCGGGTCAGTCACACCCCACTCGGTTATTTCAATAATCACTCAACACTACTTACTACATAGATACATTACTAGAACTGAGCTTGCTGTATGAATACAGTACCAGAACTGAGCTTACCTCCCAGATACGTTACCAGGACCAAGCTTACCAGAACTAGGCTGATCCAACACATTGGTGAATGCAAGCAATATTTTTCGTTTGGCCGCAAGTCTCACATGGCTTTTCCATCATAGGCAACAATGTAAATTGCGTATGTAAGGGGGTTCACCTGCAACATTGGCTGCTTAAAAAAAGAAAAGTTTTAACAGTAAAATCGCAGCTCTAAAATAGTAGAAGCAAGTTGCAGGCAAACCGCATGCCTGTTTTGGTTGCACAACTTCTCCAAGGTCTTGTACCCATGGGTGAGCGCAATTGTGGTCGTTAAATAACATCATTTCATCACGAATGTAGGTGTGTTTTACATCAGTTTGCTCAGTTTTTTGCATTTTTAAGTTGTCATCAAAGTGCACTCTGAAGGTAGAACGATTGATGCACCTTAAACCTCCCATTGAAGTCAACGGGTGCGTGAACAAAAAGAGCGCACATGCATGCCATGTGAGTGCATTTTTTTTTTTTAGGCATCCATTGACTTTAATAGGTTATTTTGGCCCATATAGGACTTCCTGTGACCTTTTAACAAGGACCGTATGTGTGAATGACTGCAAACGCTTTAATGGGTCTGATTGTTGTCAGTTGCAAACTCAGATGGAACTCGGCTGTTAAACTTGTGCATGTGAATAAACTTAAGATTTGATGTCACGTGACTTGCCGACATGTTACCCCTTCACCTATGTCAACTTGTGGCTGATCACCTCTACTTCTGTAAACCTGCTCAGAACTGCCACACCTTACTTAGGCCCTAAGGCTGCGGCCCCATGATGCAGTAGCGCCTGCACCATCCTGCCGGTGATGAGGGTAAGATCATGTGGCCATGGCTGCTGCAGGTGGGCAGGGTTTTGGCTGCATGCAGTTACCGCATAGTGGAGTTGTAGATAAGCTCCCCCCAGCGCTCGTGTTCTCCAGTAATTGCCAGCGGCACTTGCAAGTGGAGGCCAGCAAATAGCGCTATGACATGAGCGTTACCGCACCCGTGTAATGGCGCCCTCAGGTTGTATGGATCCTGCTGATTGGTGAAGGATAGAGATGAGCGAACGTACTCGTCCGAGCTTGATATTCGTGCGAATATTACGGTGTTCGGGATGCTCGTTACTCGTAACGAGCACTACGCGGTGTTCCGGTTACTTTCAGTTTCCTCTCTGAGACGTTAGCGTGCTTTTCTGGCCAATTGAAAGACAGGGAAGGCATTACAACTTCCCCCTGTGACGTTCAAGCCCTATACCACCCCCCTGCTGTGAGTGGCTGGGGCGATCAGATGTCACCCGAGTATAAAAGTCGGCCCCTCCCGCGGCTCGTCTCAGATGGCGTGTGAGTTAGTGAGGGAAAGTGCTGTTCTATTGGTGTTGCTGTAGGGAGAGTGTTTGTAGTGAGTGTAGGCTTCAAGAACCCCAACGGTCCTTCTTAGGGCCACATCTACGTGTGTGCAGGCTGCTGTTAGCAGTGGAAAAAATTTTTTTTTTTTCCTCAAAATCGGCAGTGCAGAGCATTGCACCCGGTATTAGGGACAGAAGTGGTGCTTAGGCAGGGAGAGTGTTAGGAGTGAGTGTAGCCTTCAAGAACCTCAACGGTCCTTTCTAGGGCCAAATTTAACCGTGTGCAGTACTGTGCAGGCTGCTGTTAGCTGTGTTGCATTTTTTTTTTTTCAAAAAATCGTCTGTGCAGAGCATTGCACCCTCCATTGATACTACAGGGAAAGAATTGTGTAGGCAGGGCCACAACACAGTTATTGTTCATTGAATATCCGCAGTGGGGCCCTCCCTTTGCAAAAAAGCGAATTAAATTAATTATATTTGGCCTGCCTGTGTCAGTCCTAAGGGCTCTGGGTACGTGTGTGCTGCGTGGAGAACGTACAAAAATCAGACGCAACCAGCTACGGTTTACTGCAGGCTTGCGCCATTGTCTTTCCTGACTGGCAAATACCTGCTCTGCCAGAGTTAATAACTCTGCTACACTAAAGTTGTGTGACACTTTTTCAGGGCCACACCACAGTTATTAAACGTATTGTTCATTGAATATCCGCAGTGGGGCCCTCCCTTTGCAAAAAAGCGAATTCAATTAATTATATTTGGCCTGCCTGTGTCAGTCCTAAGGGCTCTGGGTACGTGTGTGCTGCGTGGAGAACGTAAAAAAATCAGACGCAACCAGCTACGGTTGAGTGCAGCCTTGCGCCAATTTCTTTCCTGCCTGGGAAATCAAATCACTGGTAATACAGCATGCTGAGGGGTAGGGGTAGGCCTAGAGGATGTGGACGCGGCCGAGGACGCGGAGGGCCAAGTGAGGGTGTGGGCACAGGCCGAGCCAGTGCGGTGGCCAGGGGTAGAGGCAGGGCCAGACCGAATAATCCACTAACTGTTTCCCAAAGCGCCCCCTCGCGCCATGCCACCCTGCACAGGTCAAGGTGCTCTACGGTGTGGCAGTTTTTCACAGAGACGCCTGACGACCGACGAACAGTGGTGTGCAACCTTTGTCGCACCAAGATCAGCTGGGGAGGCACCACCAACAGCATGCGCAGGCATATGATGGCCAAGCACCCCACAAGGTGGGACGATGCCCGTTCACCGCCTCCGGTTTGCACCACTGCCTCTCCCCCTGTGCCCCAACCTGCCACTGAGATCCAACCCCCCTCTGAGGACACAGGCACTACCGTCTCCTGGCCTGCACCCACACCATCACCTCCGCTGTCCTCGGCCCCATCCCGCAATGGCTCTCAGCGCAGCGTCCAGACGTCACTAGTGCCACAGTTTGAGCGCAAGCGCAAGTACGACGCCACGCACCCGCATGCTCAAGCGTTAACCGTGCACATTGCAAAATTGATCAGCCTACAGATGCTGCCGTATAGGCTTGTGGAAACGGAGGCTTTCAAAAGCATGATGGCGGCCGCTGCCCCGCGCTACTCGGTTCCCAGTCGCCACTACTTTTCCCGATGTGCTGTCCCAGCCCTGCACGACCACGTCTCCTGCAACATTGTACGCGCCCTCACCAACGCGGTTACTGCCAAGGTCCACTTAACAACGGACACGTGGACAAGCACAGGCGGGCAGTGCCACTATATCTCCCTGACGGCACATTGGGTGAATTTAGTGGAGGCTGGGACAGAGTCAGAGCCTGGGACCGCTCACGTCCTACCCACCCCCAGAATTGCGGGCCAAGGCTCGGTGGTGGTATCTGCGGCGGTGTATGCTTCCTCCACTAAACCACCCTCCTCCTCCTCCTCCGCAACCTCTGTTTCGCAATCAAGATGTGTCAGCAGCAGCACGTCGCCAGCAGTCGGTGTCACGCAGCGTGGCAGCACAGCGGTGGGCAAGCGTCAGCAGGCCGTGCTGAAACTACTCAGCTTAGGAGAGAAGAGGCACACGGCCCACGAACTGCTGCAGGGTCTGACAGAGCAGACCGACCGTTGGCTTGCGCCGCTGAGCCTCCAACCAGGCATGGTCGTGTGTGACAACGGCCGTAAGCTGGTGGCGGCTCTGCAGCTCGGCAGCCTCACGCACGTGCCATGCCTGGCCCATGTCTTTAATTTGGTGGTTCAGCGCTTTCTGAAAAGCTACCCACGCTTGTCAGACCTGCTCGGAAAGGTGCGCCAGCTCTGCGCACATTTCCGCAAATCCCACACGCACGCTGCCACCCTGCGCACCCTGCAACATCACTTTAAGCTGCCAGTGCACCGACTGCTGTGCGACGTGCCCACACAGTGGAACTCTACGCTCCACATGTTGGCGAGACTCTATGAGCAGCGTAGAGCTATAGTGGAATACCAACTCCAACTTGCGCGGCGCAGTGGGAGTCAGCCTCCTCAATTATTTACAGAAGAGTGGCCCTGGTTGGCAGCCATCTGCCAGGTCCTTGGAACATTTGAGGAGTCTACCCAGGTGGTGAGCGGCGATGCTGCAATCATTAGCGTCACCATTCCTCTGCTATGCATCTTGAGAAGTTCCCTGCAAAGCATAAAGGCAGCCGCTTTGCGCTCGGAAACAGAGCCGGGGGAAAACAGTATGTCGCTGGATAGTCAGAGCACCCTCCTGTCTATATCTCAGCGCGTTGAGGAGGAGGAGGAGGAGCATGAGGAGGAGGGGGAAGAGACAGCTTGGCCCACTGCTGAGGGGACAGATGCTGCTGGGCTGTCATCCTTTCAGCGTGTATGGCCTGAGGAGGAAGAGGAGGAGGAGGAGGAGGATCCTGAAAGTGATCTTCCTAGTGAGGACAGCCATGTGTTGCGTACAGGTACCCTGGCACACATGGCTGACTTCATGTTAGGATGCCTTTCTCGTGACCCTCGCGTTACACGCATTCTGGCCACTACGGATTACTGGGTGTACACACTGCTCGACCCACGGTATAAGGAGAACCTGCCCACTCTCATTCCCGAAGAGGAAAGGGGTTCGAGAATGATGCTATACCACAGGGCGCTGGTGGACAAACTGATGGTAAACTTCCCATCCGACAGCGCTAGTGGCAGAAGGCGCAGTTCCGAGGGCCAGGTAGCAGGGGAGGTGCGGAGATCAGGCAGCATGTACAGCGCAGGCAGGGGAACATTCTCCAAGGCCTTTGCCAGCTTTATGGCTCCCCAGCAAGACTGTGTCACCGCTCCCCAGTCAAGGCTGAGTCGGCGGGAGCACTGTAAAAGGATGGTGAGGGAGTACGTAGCCGATCGCACGACCGTCCTCCGTGACGCCTCTGCCCCCTACAACTACTGGGTGTTGAAGCTGGACACGTGGCCTGAACTCGCGCTGTATGCCCTGGAGGTGCTTGCTTGTCCTGCGGCTAGCGTCTTGTCAGAGAGTGTGTTTAGTGCGGCTGGGGGAATCATCACGGATAAGCGTACCCACCTGTCAACCGACAGTGCCGACAGGCTAACACTCATCAAGATGAACAAAGCCTGGATTTCCCCAGACTTCTGTTCTCCACCAGCGGACAGCAGCGATACCTAAACAATACGTAGGCTGCACCCGCGGATGGAAGCATCGTTCTCTCTCAACATCCAAAACGGGGACATTTCTGCTTCATCAATCTGTGTCTAATATTCCTCCTCCTCCTCCTGCTCCTCCTCCTGAAACCTCACGTAATCACGCTGAACGGGCAATTTTTCTTAGGGCCACAAGGCTCACTCAAATAATTTTTCTAAACAATTTTTATATGTTTCAATGCGCTTAAAAGCGTTGAAACTTTAACTTGAACCAATTTTTCGTTACACTGGGCTGCCTCCAGGCCTAGTTACCACTTAAGCCACATTAACCAAAGCGATTAATGGGTTTCACCTGCCCTCTTGGTTGGCCATGGCCAATTTTTCTGACGTACATTAGTACTGTTGATACAGCAATTTTTGTGGGCCCTCGCCTACAGTGTAATCAAATTAATTTTTAGCCCACCTGCATTACAGCTGATGTTACATCCGCTGTGTTGGGCAATGCAATGGGATATTTTTGTGTATCGCCGGTGGGTTCGAGGGAGCCACCCATGCTGTAGGTGCACACGGAGTGTAACCTACATGTGTCCACTTGTAAAGAACCCCAGTCAGACTGGGGCATGCAGTGTGGGCCGAAGCCCACCTGTATTAAGCACGACATTACTACCTCAGCTGTGTTGGGCAATGCAATGGGATATTTCTATGTACCGCCGGTGGCTTCCTGGCACCCACCCATGCTGTGGGTCCACAGGGAATTATAAATGCATCTGTTTCCACTTGTAAAGAACCCCAGTCTGACTGGGGTATGCAGTGTGGGCCGAAGCCCACCTGTATTAAGCACGACATTACTACCTCAGCTGTGTTGGGCACTGCAATGGGATATTTTTATGTACCGCCGGTGGGTTCCAGGGAGCCACCCATGCTGTGGGTCCACAGGGACTTCACAATAGGGAGTTGTACCTGCCTGTGTCTATGAATTAAAAACCGCGGTCTGACTGGGGCATGCAGACACCTTGACAGAATGAATAGTGTGTGGCACATAGGTTCCCCATTGCTATGCCCACGTGTGCAGCTCCTGATGGAGGTGGCACAGGATTCTATTTCTCATTGCTTCTGTACAGCATTGTGGGCTATCGCTCCGCCCCTTTTAAAGAGGGTCGCTGCCTAGCCGTGCCAACCCTCTGCAGTGTGTGCCTGCGGTTCCTCCTCAT
>NC_089839.1:6970652-7088152 GCF_035609145.1 Eleutherodactylus coqui
ATAGATATGAGATAGATAGATAGGTAGATAGATAGATAGATAGATAGATGTGAGATAGATAGATAGATAGATAGATAGATAGATAGATAGATAGATAGATAGATAGATAAATAAGATTTCTGCAATCCCCTTGAACCTTTTTACCTATGGATACTATGCCATAATTCTCAGGAATACTGTCCAGGAATTACATAGAAAAATACTAGGTGACATATCTATCAAATGTTGCACTGACGTTTTTGAAAACACTGATGTACAAAAGTCTCCGACTCTTTTCTAAAAAAAAGGGCAGAACCATGCAAAGGGGGTTGTGCCTGCGTGCAGCCCATCAAATGTACTATAAGGGATGCAAGAAAGCTGGGTAGGCTTCACTGTGGTGTACAGAGGTGCCCCCAGACACGATAAAGGTCTTAATAGGCTTGTGCCTCCTGATGCATTTGTCTCACTGAAGTCAGCTTATATATCACACCTAAACCAGTGTATGAAAGTATCTATGACCCAATATTACTGCAATTAACCATAAAGGATTAAAATATGAGAAGGTCTGTGATAACCTCCTCATTACCTTCATTCTTGTAGCTGACAGAGAGCTGAGTGGGCAGGACTTAGCCAAGAAGGTGTAACTTAGTGTTTCTGGTAAAAGCAGTGTGGGAATGCAGTGGCCCAGAATAATGGGGCCCGACCATAACAATATGCATGCATTTGTCTATGTAATGTCGGTGTCTTCTGTGTTGCATGATTGATGTGTATTGCATGGCTGCAGCACTGAAAGAGTTAACTCTCTGGTATGTGAGATGTATGTCTGGAAATGTATCCTTTCATGTTGTGAGTTGGTGGTCACCTGACCATTCTTCTTATTTGTGATTGCAAGGTATGTGCAAGAGAGTTCTATTCTGGGTTTGCAAGAGAAAGGAGTGTTGGGAGTTTTGTAAGGGAGCCACACATTCATCTTCAGCCTTGTGTGGCCCAGAATGGAAGAGGCTGAGAGTTAACCAAAGTCACCCTGGGCCGACTTCACCCAGGAGATGTCAGTGTGGCCCTCGGACATGGAGAGAGAGAGAATTAAGAGCCGCCATGCAGCGCACCTTTCTCTAAATGTGAGCGTTGACCAGTAGAGAGTTGAAGAGAAGAGTGTCGCTGGGATCAGGACCCACAGATAACAGGACTGTGGTTTCTCCTGTTCATCCGTGAATCCTCCTTGTCACACTGTCTTGGGCTTTGCACTGTTTTACTGCTGGCATGTATTCTTGGATTGTAATCAAGTTGCTTCAAGTAAACGAGCTTCACCGACCGTTCCCGGTTTGGCTCAGAAAGTTAAATCCCTGTGTGTGGACTCTTTATTACCAACAACTAGATTCACCGCAGAGGATGGAATGCTGGCGTCACGAGTGACACAAAGGACTAAGGTAATCTATCATTGGCTTCCCCTGTTTAATAGTCTGTCCTCAGCCCCTTGGACGTGTCACCGGTTACCCTTCGGGTGGGAGACGGTAGAGCCACCGTGACAGGGCCCAAACTCTACCCCACTGTCTCCTAGGCTGCGGCCCGCTTCTCGGACGCTGCAGGAAGGCTTCTTCTGCAGCCAGACAGAGCTTTGTGAGAAGAAAGGGAAGCCAATCCCCTGGAACACATATGGTAAAGAAGAATTCCTCATGTATTTCTCACAGTTTTGAGTAAAGTTTGAGACTTGGATCAACTAGAATCTAATTTGAATAAGATCAAATTAGAGGTAGATATAAACAGAGGGATTGCGATTAGCTTCGTAAGAGGGACAGTTGTTATCTGTGGCCCTTGACCCATTTGCACGGTACCACTTGAGGATGGCAGAGTAACTGAGGCGACACCAACAGTCCAGTTAAAGGGGTTGTCCCGCGAAACAAAGTTGGGGTATACACTTCTGTATGGCCATATTAATGCACTTTGTAATGTACATCGTGCATTAATTATGAGCCATACAGAAGTTATTCACTTACCTGTTCTGTTGCTAGCGTCCTCGTCTCCATGGTGCCGTCTAATTTCAGCGTCTAATCGCCCGATTAGACGCGCTTGCGCAGTCCGGTCTTCTCCGTGTTGAATGGGGCCGCTTGTGCCGGAGAGCTGCTCCTCGTAGCTCCGCCCCGTCACGTGTGCCGATTCCAGCCAATCAGGAGGCTGGAATCGGCAATGGACCGCACAGAGCCCACGGTGCACCATGGGAGAAGACCTGCGGTGCATCGTGGGTGAAGATACCGGCGGCCATCTTACTAAGGTAAGTAAGAAGTCACCGGAGCGCGGGGATTCGGGTAAGTACTAAACGGGTTTTTTTTTTAAACTGATGCATTGGGTTTGTCTTGCGCCGAACGGGGGGCCTATTGACAAAAAAAAAAAAAACGTTTCGGCGCGGCACAGAGCTTGACCGTTACAATTATGGCATGCAGTAACTGTTAAGATGTAGACTGCGGTGAGTTATAAGAAAGCTTGTGGACATTGAGGCTTCATGCGCAATATGAAAGTGCACACACGCAGAGTCTGGGCGAAGTCCCATTCACCAACTGAACGTGTAAAGACGTTCATTTGTCAGTTGGGTACTGCATCAAGTCCTCTCGCATGGCCCTCGTTGGTAGGCCGGTATCCAGCCTGTGAAGTAGCTTCAGTCTTCCAGGGATAGGTCAAGGACAAATGGTGTTGATGCTGAATGTCCACTGCCAGCTTGTGTCTTATCGCCACCAGAGAATAGAGGCAATGCTCTCATTTTGAAACTGAAGGGCTAAGACAAGGACTCTGAACAAAAACGGTAACTTTTGTGTCTTACGGACTGTTTCGCCAGCCTTCATGTACCGGTGATCCAGTATCCTGACTGTTTATGCAATTTACCTTCCGAAGATTTTTTGCTGCCATTTATTTATAAGACATAACTTCTTTATTTCTCCGTTGACAAGTCCGTATGAGGCTTCTATTTGTGTGGCGAGCTGCCGTTTTCATTGGTACCATTGTTTGGGTACATATAATGTGCTGTAAAACTTTTATTAATTTTTTTGGGAGGGCAGAGAGAAAAATCACAAATTCTGACACTGTTTATTATTTTTACAGCGTTAATCATGCAGCATTAATGGCTGGATCATTTTTGCCGACAATGCAAAAAATTTGTTTTTAGGTTTTTCCAGTTTTGCACAATAAAACCCATTTATTTATTTATTTATTTATTTTGCATCGCTGCATTCCAAGTCTGATAATTTTTTTCACAATTCTTTCCGTTTTTTGCATGATGAGCTGTAATTTTTTTTTATACCAATTTGAGTTTTATTGCATTTTGTGAAAGCAAAATGAATAAAAACAGCATTTTTGTTTGTTTTTTTTTGCTTCTTTTAAAATTACGTCTGCTGTGCAGAATAAAAAGTGTGTTCAGCTTTTTCCTGTCATTATGGATGGAGCGATACCAAACCTGTGGGCTTTTAAATTTTATTAAATTTCTTTAAAAACAAAGAGGGGAAAGTGTGCAAAAAAGTTTTAAACTATTATTACGGGTGTTTTTGCTATATAATATATATATTTTTTAAACATTTTTTATGTCTATATAGGGGAGTTCAACCTGCGATCCAATGAGTGCTCAGATAATCCATTGCAGTTTTCCACTATTTGGTGTCCAGTAGAGATTAGCGAGCATACTCGTCCGAGCTTGATGCTCGTTCGAGTATTAGGGTGCACGAGATGCTCGTTACTCGAGACGAGCACCACACGGTGCTCGTCTCGATTAACCGAGCACTGACCATTGAATTCAATGGAGCCGGCAATACAGCCGGCTCCATTGAAAGCAATGGGCTGCCGGCTAGCGCGGGATGAATTTTCAGGAAGGGCTTAAAAATATAAGCCCTTACCTGAAAATCATCCTAAAATGTG
The DNA here is from genome assembly GCF_035609145.1 of Eleutherodactylus coqui. Classification (NCBI taxonomy): domain Eukaryota; kingdom Metazoa; phylum Chordata; class Amphibia; order Anura; family Eleutherodactylidae; genus Eleutherodactylus; species Eleutherodactylus coqui. The sequence goes on from NC_089839.1 coordinate 6,974,529, forward strand.
TAAAAAGTAAAAAAAAATATATACTCACCTTGTCCCGGCAGAACGATGTTAGCCCATTGAATTCAATGGAGCCGGCAATACAGGCGACTCCATTGAAAGCAATGGGCTGCCCGCGATCGCACAATGAATTTTCGGGAAGGGCTTAAATATATAAGCCCTTCCCTGCAATTCATCCAGAAATGTGTAAAAATAAAAAAATAAAAATATATACTCACCTAGTCCCGGCAGACGGAGTTCAGCTGCGGCCAGCTGGCAGTTCTCCTGAACTACTCTCTGTAGTATTCAGCAGCCAAGGATTTAAAATCCCCGCCTGCTGAATGAGTTGCCTCTGATTGGTCACAGCCTGACCAATCAGAGGCAGATCTCACTCACACCCATTTATGAATTCATGCTGAATGACAGCAGTTCAGCACCACAGTGCAGGGGACAGCAGGAGAAGACGAGGCTGTGCCCAGGCAGCTGAAGGGAGGTGAGTATCTATTTTTTTTGTTTTTTAAATCACTTTTAATTCATTTCCAGGGAATGGCTTATATGTAAAGCCCTTCCCTGAAAAAGAATTCAGGTGTGCCAGCGGACCATTGTCTTCAACGGAGTCGCCGGCAGCAGCAGCGGCTCCATTGAAGAGAATGCCTGCATTTTTATTCTTTTTTACACTAAAATCTTTCTTTTTCAGGTAAGGGCTTATATTTTTAAGCCCTTCCCGAAAATTCATCCCGCGCTCGCCAGCAGCCCATTGCTTTCAATGGAGCCGGCTGTATTGCCGGCTCCATTGAATTCAATGGGCTAACATCGTTCTTCTCTGCCACAGCTGTTACAGCTGTGGCAGAGGAGAATGATCTTAATGCTGACATAATTTTTTTTTTATTTTTACACATTTTAGGATGATTTTCAGGTAAGGGCTTATATTTTTAACCCCTTCCCGACAATTCATCCTGCACTCGCCGGCAGCCCATTGCTTTCAGTGGAACCTGCTGTATTGCCGGCTCCATTGAATTCAATGGGCTAACATCGTTCTTCTCTGCCACAGCTGTTACAGCTGTGGCAGAGGAGAACGATCTTTATGCGGACAGTGCAGGGAGGGGTCTCTCTCTTGCCACTATTGTGGCTTAATAGTGAGACCTCGGAGCCCAAAATGCAGCCCTGCATGTTGCTCCTCGCCTGCCCTATCCATTTCTGTGTTTTTTACATGACTTTGGTGATTTGCTAAGATTTTCACAAATGAAAACCTTAGCGGAGCAACAGTCATATACAAAAATGCTCGAGTCGCCCATTGACTTCAATGGGGTTCGTTACTCGAAATGAACTCTCGAGCATCACTGAAAGTTCGACTCGAGTAACGAGCACTCGAGCATTTTGGTGCTCGCTCATCTCTAGTGTCCAGTTGGCCTGGCAACCCATCAGCCCTCCATGATTACATGCCCTCCCTCTATGAATCCTTTACATGCTGGGATTAACATTGATTGTGGCCCATAAGAGGTTAATGTGGGGATTGGTGTGCTCACTGATTCCCACTCTAGAAGCAGAAGACCAGCTGATCGCTACAGCGGCTACCGCTGTGGATGGCGTGGGCTCGGCTCCTATGCCCGCACCATCTATAGGACATAAATGTATGTACATGCGCGAGGACAGCTTCCCAGCCAGGCCCATCACTTCCGTCCTAACCTAACTTTCCCCTTTTTTTTCAAAATACCAGATCTGTTTGCTTCAGTTTTTATTAATTTTCTTTTTAATTTAACTATATAAGCTTAGTTTTTCTTTAAATTTTGGAAAGAGAAAAAAAACAGATAAAAGAGCGCGAATGTGAAAACACAGCCGTCTGAAACATAACTTTCCGAAGCTGCATGCCAGGTGCCTCGAGTACAATCCTGCAAGACGCTTAACGCTGCATCAAGCAGAACAAAGTGCGCCTGCATCCCGGCAGGCAGAACACCTGTGACAACGTGCGTTTGTTTGCCTTTGTTGACTGATTACATTAAGCGCGCTAATTAGATGGAAGTGGTTTTCTTTAAAGGAAGAGAGAAATTCGCAGCTTCGTGGCTTCTGAGAACAGCGAGGTGTCCTGAGTCTGCGACTTATGAGAACGTAGAACAGCACTGGTAAAGCGCAATGCCACCAAATCATCGTAAACTGTAAAGACCTGTACAATAAATTGAACGCACTATCTATCCTGATTATTTCGTTCATTTTGCCCCCCCCCCCAAAAAAAAGAAAATGCTACAAAAATCTGTGTATACCCCAAAATGATATTAATAAAAGCTACAGCTCATCACCAATAAACGGGTCCTCACAGAGCTCCACTAATGAAATAATAAAAAACGGGGTTCATTGAATTCAATGAATGGCTGAGCGCTGCCTCTGATTGGTCACAGCGCTCAGCCAATCAGAGGCAGTGCTTTCTGGAAGCAGGGATTTTTCCCCGGCCACCAGAATACAGATGAAGACTGCTGGGGACGGAGAGCCGGACAACGCTTCTAGGTGAGTTAAATTTATTTTTTATTTTTAACTGCTAGGGATGATTTTCGAGGTAGGGCTTATATCTAAAGTCCACCCCTCTCCCGAAAATCATCGCTGCAGGGGTTGCCTTCATCTCATGGCTTTCAATAGGGCGGCAGCAGCACCAACCCCATTGTAGGCAATGGGGTAGCATCGCGGTCCTCTGCCACAGCTATTGCAGGGGATTCTTTTATTCCCACGGGGAGTCCCATCATCACTGAACACTATGACAGTGCTGTCACAGCATTAAGTGATGAGGGGACTCCCTGCGGGGATTAACGGAACATGGCGTCTTTACACGCAGCACGGACCTTACCGATGCGCATTATAGGCATGCATGTCCTATCTTTTGCAGGTGTGAGTATTTTGCACCTCTAAAAAACAGACATGTGAGCACTACATAGGAAACCAATAAAATGGCTTGTCTGACCACAGCCTTAAAAAGAAAGAAAATTATGAAAAAAGCAGGAGAAGGGAAAATCTTTTTCCTACCTTCTCCTTCTTCTGACCTAAGAGTATTATCAGGGCTTTTATGGCTCTGGCACAGTGTTACACACCAGTTTTAGGGGTTTTGGTGAAGTTCCGGTTTGGGTTGAACTAATTCGGACTGAACTTTTTGCCAAAATTTGCCGAACCGGCCAAACCAGATTATTCAAAATATGACTCATCACTAATGGTTAACAAAGGTCAATAAGGGAAAATATCCGGACAGATGTCCTTTACAGGGAATCTGTCACCATCTTTTTACAGCACCATGATGGAGGGACCTGATCGCTAATTACAGTGATTTGCCTGCTGGGTGTATCAGGTGCAGTATTTTGGGAGAAACTTGCATTTTATTAGCATCAGTCAAACATAGAACTAGTCCTCCAAATTCATGGGCTGCAGACTAGCCACACCCACCATACCCTCCGGCCAATGATTGGCATTGTTCTCTCTATGCACAGTAATAGGGAGATAGCTATCGATCCATGGCTGAGGGACGGTGGGGGTGGGGCTGGCCCGCAGCTCATGAATATCCAGGACTATTTCAAATAATCCTCTGTGCACGTGCTGCCAATGATTAACCCTTTCCAATCCACTGTCTGACGTCTGAAGACATTCTGATTGAAGGCTGAACAGCTCCAATGTCGGAAGACGTCCGGCAGGGTATTCTTACTGTAGATTACTGGCCACTCTGTTGTCGGGGCCTCTCCAGCATGTCCCATACCACAGTACTGGCTCTAGCCAGCATATAGCGCTGTTGTATAATGGCAGAAAGAGAAAGCCCCCTAGGAAAACCCTGAATCCAAAATTGGATTGCAAAGGGTTAACTGTAAAATTTTTCCCAAACTACTGCACAGATCCACACAGCAAACATTACTGTGATCCGGGTGGCTGTCAATATGTTATAGAGGGGTGTAAAAAGATGATGACAGAGTCTCTTTAAAGAAGGAGCTGCCAGGGATCAGCTCTAGTATTGAGCAATTATTGAAATAATCGGTTCAGGAGTGACTGACCCATTTAAAAAAAATAATTGTGAATTTGACCACCAGATTCTGACTTCCATTAAAATTAATAGGAGCAAAAATTGGGTTCTGTAATTTGGCCTCCAAAATGTTCCTTGAAGTGGTGGGGTCCCGGGTTCAAATCCCCATCAAGGTTAGATTTGACCCTAGAACTCCAACACTGCAAGGTAGCAGCCCTAAGCCAACACAGCTCTCCTTTCTACTCCAGGAAAAAAGGTAATATTTGGGCAATGTTTGCTAAACATCGGATTGGGATGATCCGATTTAGCAAAAATCAGCGCGATTTTATTGCCTGGCTGATCCCGACGAGTTCATTCAAAAACGGTTCGTTTAGAAAAACAATTTTCAAATCTCTTTTAGGTCATTCTGATTTAACAGAAGGGGGTCCCTCATTAAGAGCTACTACAAAGGTTTCATTGTCTGGAGAACCCAGTGCATCGCTGCATCATATGAACTGACTACTAATTACAATTGGGACTGTGTAATACTTTGTTTTTCCACTAGTGGTGCTGCAGGGAAACTGGACTAAGTAGTATTATCTTGTTTTCAGGGATCCTACTAATAAAAAGGAATGGTAAAAAGTGAAGACGCCTTTACACAACCTAATTCTTCCAGATAGTTATCTGATCTACATATTCTGTGTGCTGAGATCAGCATGAAGGAAAGAGATCTGAAATGTTATTTTGACTGTCAATCAATCAATCACTCAGGCTGTCATCATCTCCTAACAAGGCGGTTGTACCGCAGCGGGGTCATTTATACTGTACTAATACAATAAGACAACCACAGTGCGGCTCATTGCAGCCACATTTGTGTCTATGTTAGAATGGTATATTAACCCCTGGTGGATGTGAACAGCAATTGTATGGAACGGGGTCAGGAGCTGAGTATGCTCGATACAGGGCAGGTCTTTTGTGATAGACATGATAATTAGTTAGTATAAAATGTCTATTGATTTGTATAAACCAAATGTATTATGCTATTGTAATGACTTTTAACTTTGTGGAGGTTAATGGCCACACAATCTCATCATGATATTTGTTGGACAATGGCATGGTGAAAGATGTGTGGTGTAATGTTAGCTGAGTACATAAAGTTGCACAAGCAGCCTCTAAGAGTTAAAGGTCATAGTGTTATACGTATACCTGTATTCAATACTGAGTGTTTTCCTAGCCCTCTTCCACCCCCACACTGAAGTTATTTAAACAATGAGTTGTCACGTACACAGGAATTCCTTAAGGTTGCCTGCATGCTAAGAAGACAAAGTCCAAGCTACATTGGACTTGAGGAAGGGTGGGCAGAGAGGCGGGAGATTCTATATGATCCGACAAATGAGAATCTTATATGTTACTGATGTAATCTGTTGCACGCCCATTAAAGGGCAGGTGTTGTGTGTTATAATAAAAAGCCTGAGGCTCTACACATGGTAGAGACTCTCCCAGCTTAGACTGATACCTTACGTCTGATCTGGTCGATGATGTGTGCACACTATACAATTTGGAAGCTACATAATACCCCGAAGCCTGCTGCAGGAAAATATGATCCAGCACAAATTGGCGTCCCTGGGTGGGCCGAGTAGAGATTTTTGATTTCTTTCATTCTGGAAAAATACAGAGATAGGCAGATAGCATGCAGAACTCAGGGGCCCGAAAATCTACAGCACACGGTAAGATTGCTTTATGTAAATCTACCGATGTAAGCTGATTTCTAACTGCTAATCTGCCTGTTTCTGATCCAGAGTGATAAATCAATGAAAGGCAGGTAATATAGTTCTTTCTACTCGGAAAAAAACACCGTTTTAATGTGCCTAAGGGGTATTCTGTATGCTGGGTATGATATGTCTGAGACGGTTAAAGATTGTGTATACAAGACCAAGAGATAAATTCTGTGAGGGTTAATGTGTCAGAAGGGCGGACTTGGCTGTTTAAGTCTGAGGGAACACGCCAGAGAGAGACACTTACTCCTAGGTAACTAGTGTGAGGTTAGGAAAATTTATGATACGCGTATGCACCTGTATGATTGAGCGTGTTATGTTCTCATATGTGGAAAGGTATATACGCGGGAATTATAGCCGTGGTGTGACGGCAGAAGTCTCCGGATATTGTTGAGGTCTTGGTCATTGAAAATAATCGTCAGTTTCTGTGTATAGCTAAATGTCCTGTCCAGATTGTGTGCAGGGAGTGCTGTTGGGGATTACTAGTAGAAGGTGGGTTGTTGCAAAGGTAGGTGAGATATATACCTTGAGCCGTTGTGGGTATTCTCCAGTAATCCCGTCTGTTCGGTATTATAGAATTAATGTGCAGTGTTTATTATTGGGGGAGGGTTACTGATAAGAGAGTGGACTGAAGTTAAGCCACTGAAAGCATTTCCCAATTAACCCTTCTGTTCCCTTTGTCTTGTGTTTTGTAGTGTTAATGTGCATTGTGATATACGAGGGATATAAGAGGTGGAATTTAGTAAAGGAGTTTTACTGTGTCTAGAAAGTTCAAATAGGATAGAATAAGCAGGCAGAATAGAATGAGGGATCAGTACAGGATGTTTTGGAATATGCAATACATGTAGAAACGTTTTACAAAGAAAAGGATCAGGAAAAGTTGCAGCAAGAAATGTCAGGTTATGGACAGATAAGCAGAAAGAAAAGAAATGAGTATGGTAAGATAGACTGTAGAAAGTTTTCAGAAGATGAGCAGGAAGCCCAGCAGAAAGAAAGGTGTTTTAGCTAGTTTTTGCTAGGAGGTGGTATAACGTAGGAAAGAGATTCAAGAGGGGAAAGCATGTAGTGGGGGATGTGTAGTGCTTATGAACAATGTAATGCCTTTGTGTTGACTACAGCCCCTCCCTGTTATGGCGGCCGCACTTGCAATGTTTAAAACCCCACATAGTGTGACTCTGCAGCAAATGTGGTGAGCCCTGCCCCCACCCTGAAGTTACTTCCCCCCATGTGCTCACTTTCAGGGTGTGTGATGTTACTTCCGGCCATTCCAATCCGGGATAGGACTAAGCCCCGCCCCGTCCTCCTCCAGCAGCCATCTTGCCTCACCTGGGAAACTTGTAGCCCCGCCCCTTTCTGCCTCTGGCGGCCATTTTGCTGCACTTGGGAGGCCTACATTCCCTAATGCCACTGTATCCAGTGCTAACCTCATGATTGTCTGAAGTAAGGTCTTGTTTGACCGGACTTTGTTGCACTCCAAGATGTGGCCACTTTGGATGTGTGATAAGTTCAGGGAAACAAACCTTTGTGAAGATGCAGCTTGGGACATAGTAGAAGACTAAGCTGGTTTATAGTGTATGGAAGATTGGAGTTGATGCATGGGGGACGGAGGCCAGGGATCCATGAAAGGGGACGCTCTCTCATGGTGTGTTCCCAGGGGCTCTGTTTTCCACTGCCCGCTTCTCCAATGGATGTTCAGACAGATGATGTTATGGAAGGCTCCTACAGATGGAATAATTTCCCTATAGTCACCCAGCAAACTTTTTCACGCAATTTGATGAAGTAATTTTACCTTTTATGTGAGAAAGAGGGACTGAATTGCCCAGAGTAGGATGTTAATTCATCCGTATTCTTTAGTTTTTCCTTAAGTCTTTTGTATATTCTAGTGTCAGTCTACACTGAAGCTATAATTATATTCCGACAGGAGAGTGAAAGTTAAACGCTGGACATTCCCTGAAATACTATTACACTGGGTGACGTAAATTTTACTTGTGTTGTGTCCCCTTGTGTTAAGAAATGCTAACTGCGACCTGAAGAAAAAAAAAAATCTAAAGGATATTTTCGCTCAGACTTCGCTGCATACAATGTCACCTTGACCTACAAAGTGCTTGTTTTTGTGCCTCTTGGTTTCCTTTTTCAACGTTGTACTAGTTTGAACACGATTACTCTTTTTCCATTGAGTATTCCGGTTCAAAAGGGGGGGGGGAGGCATAGGTGATCTGGGTCATAGATGATCTAGGTGTTGTAGATCAGCTATTGAGTTTAAAAAAATAAATAAATAAATAAATGATTTTGTGCTACAAGATTCCGAGCCATGTGAAATAGAACATCAACACGATTATCTAGTACTAATACAGTAAGAAACTGCAGGTATGCAAACAGTTACCGGAACCTCTGTTGATAATGTATATGTTGAGCTTTTTGCAGATGGTACCAGGGTGAGGATTGACGACTCCACATCGGATATGCAGTGGTCACACAACAAGATGTCCTAGAAGCAGAAGCTCTGCCTCCGCATGTCTCAGCACAAGAAGCGGAATTGAAGGCCCTCACTGAGGCGAGTAGAGTGGCGAGAGGTAAGACGGCAACCCTTTACACTGACTCCTGGTATGCATTTGGCATAGCTCATGATTACGGCCCAATATGGAAGGCCAGACAGTTTTTACCTTAGCAGGACAACCAATTGAGAATGGTGCAGCGGTGCAGAGTCTCATGGAGGCCCTACTTCTACCTGACAAAGCTGAGAGTTCGCAAAGATTCCTACACTGGAGAAGCGAGAGACGACACCCTCGCCAACAGCGCTGCAAAGGTAGCGACCCTCAAGCCGTGGAAAAAAGAAGAAAGTTACTGACAGCATGAGTCAGTGGTAAAAACCTTGGACATTGACAAAATCGTGGACTTTGATATGCTAAAGACTTTTACAGTTACAAGCCAGCAAGGAAGGAAAGAATAAATGGACTAATATGGGAGCAGCAGAAACAGGAACGTGTATGGTGAACAGTCAACAGCACTTGCCCACCACAGTTCCTGTATCCCAGGATGGCCCAGCTGATGGACGGAAAGACCCACCTAGTAAAGCAGCAATGACGACGACGCTTGAAAGAGGATGGGCGACACCTGGGTTCTCTGTAGCTGCTGCATCATTTGTCCAGTTTAGCATGATCTATGCCATAGGTGAGTCAGGGCAGAAGTAAATTTGCCACACCACACTTGCCGGGACCACTCTACCCATTTCAGGGATTGCAAATTGACTACGTTCAGCTCCCACTTGTTGGGAAGTATGAATACGTGCTTGTTGTTGTTGATGTCTTTGCAGGTTGGAGGCCGACCCTGTTACCAAGGCAAACAAGTAGGTAACCGCAAAGAAGCTCATGAACAAGGTAAACTGTGAATATGGGGTACCAGAAGTGATTCAGAGTCAGACAGAGGTATAAACTTCGCAGGTGAATGTAACATGTCATGTCTGCTCTGGGTGTATCCCAGGCCTTTTACATACTCTACCATCTTTAGAGTAGTGGAAAGGTGGAGAGACTTAGTGGCACGCTAAAAAGTAAGATACTTAAAAATGACGCCACTTTGGAAAGACTGTCATCCAATAGCCCTATTCAGTGTTAGATATGAACCCAGGGGGGGATCATGCATTATCTCCCTACGAGATTGTTTGGGCTAGCCCCAAGGCTAGGTCGTTACTATCCTCAGTAGTTACAGTTACAATCTGATGTGTTGACTAAGTATGTGATTTCCGTTGTTAAAGAACTAACCAAAGCCTATGCACAGGTGTTCTCTTCCAGACTCAGAGGCAGACACTGGTACACATATCTTGCAGCCTGGGGATTGGGTGTGCGTCAAGAAGTTCCCCAGGAAGCACCCTCCTGAGCCCCGATTTGATGGTCCCTACCAGGTGCTTCTGACTACTGCTACAGCTGTGAAACTAGCCGAAAGACTTACATGGATCCATGCTTCATACTGTAAGAAACCTTCAGATCCGGGAGACCAGTCTTAGTTGTGCCAAGGACATTACTCTGGTTAGGGCTAGTGAGAGAGGAGGGTGGCAACTGGAATCCTTAGTCGGAAGAATATGAGGGTATGGTTACCTTCTGGTATAACTCGTCCAATGCTCAAGTAGCCGCATATTCCTTCGACTATTGTACTGTGGTCCCGTGTCTAGGCGCAAGATCCCACCGCAGGCCAGATTTAGCTCAGTCCAGCTGGTTATATGACTTATATACCTGGGGAATACAATATGTTTGCGCCACTGATAATGTCTGGGGAGAAGACTGCCGTTATTGGGGATCAGTGGGATGGAACGCAGGAACAGACTAGTCCTATAAACCGCGAAGTGCCTTAAATAAGAAAGATAAGAGCGGGAAATCCCTAATTAGTCGTATAACCCTCCTTGAGAATAATAAGGACAGCAGGTATTGAAAGGCTGAACTTAGTATGTTGCTTGGTTTTAATGCTGTTTTTACACTAACCATGGGAGATCCAAGCCCGGGGGACGGGGGGGACGTACAGTCTGGGGACATACTGGTACGGGAGGACAGATCCCTTAGGGAAGTTTAAAATAAGGGGTATGGTAGATGCACCCGAATGGAAGCCACACTTAGTCCCGTGCCCATAATTAACCCCCTCCGCCGTAAGATACGTTTACTGGCTTTGTGGAGACATGAGGTAGAGGATAATTGGACAGGGGAGTGTGCCTTAGTAAAGCCCTTATGCTCCTCCACAACCTGTCAGACAGCATTGAGGATAATGAGGTTACCCCCAATAGTTAATTTATCTCAATCCAACTCAGTCTGTGTTTTGTGGTTATCCTGTCATGTTGGTCCTTGTTTTCTGCATAGGTACGGCGGTTCCTTCCAGTCTTGTCACTAGGTAGTGTAGGATCAGTGCAGGCGGCCTGGACGTGTTCACCATCTGGGCTATCTCCAGGAGGGACATTGGTGTGGGTGAAGATTAGGGAGTCCCAGGCCGTGCGTACCTGTGCACACTACTAAGATTGTAACATTATACTAGAGCGAGCAGAGAGACTCCTGGTGGTAGTTTTGATCTACACGTATACATTGACGTCATAGGATAGCCAAGGGGGGTACCTGACGAGTTTTAAAAATTAGAGACCAAGTTAAAACTACATTCGAGTCCATTTTCCTGATCATTATGGTAAATAAAACGTTGACTGGATTAATTATACTAGAGATGCCTTATAGGGACTAGTCGACCAATAGGACCTACCTCGACTAAGACTTTTCAAAATAGAATGGCCTTAGATATGATTTTGGCTAAAAAGGGGAGTGTCTGTAAGATGATAGGGGAGACTTGTTGTACCTACATCCCAGACGACACGTGACCCGCAGGTAAAGACGCAGTTGCCATTAAGAAGCTGACCGCACTAACTAAAAAGAGCTAACCTTTGGGACCAGCACTCGCCATGGATGAGCGGGTGGTAAAGGATCCTGGCACAGACGGGCGTCGCTGTTGTATGTGAACTGATTATCTTTTTCATTCTAGTCTGCTGTGTTATCCCCTGTGTCAGAGAGACCTGTGAAACTGATGCTGGAAAAGCTACTCCCACAATGAGTTCGCTGGATGCATCCCCAGAAGGAGTGGACAAGTCCTACACCCCCTTGAAGACTCTAAAACGAACCTTCAACGCGCTCCGATTATAGGCTCACACACAGAGAACTGTGAAAATTTGACAGGAAGAGTTAGAGGATAGACATTTTAAGGGGGGATTGTGATAGACATGATAATTAGTTAGTATAAAATGTCTATTGATTTGTATAAACCAAATGTATTATGCTATTGTAATGACTTTTAACTTTGTGGAGGTTAATGGCCACACAATCTCATCATGGTATTTGTTGTACAATGGCATGGTGAAAGATGTGTGGTGTAATGTTAGCTGAGTACATAAAGTTGCACAAGCAGCCTCTAAGAGTTAAAGGTCATAGTGTTATACGAATACCTGTATTCAATACTGAGTGTTTTCCTAGCCCTCTTTCACCCCCCACACTGAAGTTATTTAAACAATGAGTTGTCACATACACAGGAATTCCTTAAGGTTGCCTGCATGCTAAGAAGACAAAGTCCAAGCTACATCGGACTTGAGGAAGGGTGGGCAGAGAGGCGGGAGATTCTATATGATCCGACAAATGAGAATCTTATATGTTACTGATGTAATCTGTTGCACGCCCATTAAAGGGCAGGTGTTGTGTGTTATAATAAAAAGCCTGAGGCTCTGCACATGGTAGAGACTCTCCCAGCTTAGACTGATACCTTACGTCTGATCTGGTCGATGATGTGTGCACACTATACAATTTGGAAGCTACATAATACCCCGAAGCCTGCTGGAGGAAAATATGATCCAGCACACTTTCATAGATAGATAGATATGAGATAGATATGTAGTGGCCCAGTACATGCTTTCCGGGCCCCCTCCGTAATGTCATACATGTAATGTCTTATGTTGGTGCGCTGTGCAAATCTGTCTAGTCATTCTGTTATATGTATTGCACAGTTGCAGCGTGTGATGGGTTAAGTGTGCAAAAGCCTGCCAATTGCTTGTGAATGTATCAATTTATGTCCTATCACGTGGCATGAGTGTGATTATAAATAGGAGTGTCTGAGAGCGGGAAAAGGTCCATTTCTTCTGAGTACCTTTAACCCTCATGCAGTGAAGAAAGGAAGAGGAGGAGAGGTTCACTGGATTGATTGTTCTAGCATTAGATAGGAGTGAGCCCCAAAGAGAGAGATCGTTAGTGAAACATGAGTGTGACTCTTCAAGGCCCAGTGCAGAGGTACTCTTTGTCAATTGTTTATGCCCAAGCGCCCTGAAATCTGGGAGCGCTGGGTGGAGGTACGCAGCTTCAATTGTTCACACACGGGTGTCCTGAAGCCTGGGATTGCTGTGTAGAGGTACTCCTAATCAAGTCTGTCTAAATGCCTGCACTTGGAAGATTGTCTACTTTGCCTTGTACTGTTAGAATTATCTTCAAGTAAAGTTCTGCCAGGCCCTGAGCATTCCCAGGGACCTGAGGTATGTTATATCTATCTGCGGCTTCTTTATTCTCCACAGAAGGTCATTCCGGCATGTGACGGAACAGTGGCATCACCCGTGACAACTACTATTCCTGTTCTACCGTTTATTGGGCATCCCTCTCCTAGGGATTTCTGGAAGAAGCCCAGCGTTGCCCTGGCCTTCGCTACGTGCATCCATCTGGAAGGGAGCGTGGTAAGTGCCGCCATGGAAAGCCAGCATCTTACCCTTCCCGCTCCTCAATTTATGCACTGTGTCCGGGGTCACCCTATGGGATTCTGCACATAGACAGATTGATTAATCTTAGCTTGACTCGTAATGCGATATTACAGTGTGTTATGCTATATGGGTGATCTATTTACACTTTGAATTACTTTACAATGGGTTTTGCTGTGTTAAGAAAAGAGAACAATAGTTTTTAATGGGTTAAGATATGATAACTTTCTGCACTGTGCTATCGCAGTCAAGCTAAGGAAGAAAGAGATGACTAGGTAATGATATAAGATAGCTAGATAGATAGATAAATAGATATGAGAAAGGCCGCCTGCAGACGAGCGGGTCGGATCCGGCAGCGAGAATTCTCGCCGCGCGTTCCGACCCGAGCGCCTGCAGGGACGAGCACGTACTCACCCGCGCCTGGCGGCCCCGGCTCTTTCATGTGCCGGCTGCCGCGCAGCTGGCGCATGCGCAGACCGGAGCCGGCGGCCGGGTGAGTGCGTGCCCCGCAGAAAATTAGGACATGCCGCGGTTTGTTTCCCGCGCGAGATTTCGCGCGGCCAAACCGCGGCCGTCTGCATAGGAGTGCGTATTTTAATGCGCTGCGGAATAAGTTGGCGCTATACAAATAAAGATTATTATTATTATTATTATTAATGCACTCCTATGCAAACTTTCAGCGGCGGGATTTCCGCTCGTGTGCAGGCGGCCATAGATAGATAGGAGATAGATAGATAGACAGATAGATAGATATGAAATAGATGGATAGATAGATAGATAGATAGATAGATAGATAGATAGGAGATAGATAGATAGATAGGAGATAGATAGATAGATAGATAGATAGATAGATAGATAGATAGGAGATAGATAGATAGATAGATAGATAGATAGATAGATAGATAGATAGATAGGAGATAGATAGATAGATAGGAGATAGATAGATAGATAGATAGATAGATAGATAGATAGGAGATAGATAGATAGATAGATAGATAGATAGATAGATAGATAGATAGGAGATAGATATGAGATAGATAGATAGATATGAGATAGATAGATAGATAGATAGATAGGAGATAGATAGATAGATAGATAGATAGGAGATAGATAGATAGGAGATAGATATGAGATAGATAGATAGATAGATAGATAGATAGGAGATAGATAGATAGATAGATAGATAGATAGGAGATAGATAGATAGATAGATAGATAGATAGATAGATAGATAGATAGATAGGAGATAGATATGAGATAGATAGATATGAGATAGATAGATAGGAGATAGATAGATAGATAGATAGATAGATAGGAGATAGATAGATAGATAGATAGATAGATAGGAGATAGATATGAGAGAGATAGATCGATAGATATGAGATAGATATGAGATAGATCGATAGATATGAGATAGATATGAGATAGATAGATATGAGATAGATAGATAAATAGATAGATAGATAGATAGATACGAGATAGATATGAGATAGATATGAGATAGATAGACATGATGGATGGATAGATAGATAGATAGATAGATAGATAGATAGATATGAGATAGATAGATAGGAGATAGATAGATAGATATGAGATAGATAGATAGATAGATAGATATGAGATAGATATGAGATAGATAGATAGATAGATAGATATGAGATAGATAGATAGATAGATAGATAGATAGATAGATAGATAGATAGATATGAGAGAGATAGATATGAGATAGATAGGAGATAGACAGGTAGATAGATAGATAGATAGATAGATAGATAGGAGATAGACAGATAGATAGATAGATAGATAGGAGATAGATAGATATGAGATAGATAGATTAGATATGAGATAGATAGATAGATAGATAGATAGATAGATAGATAGATATGAGATAGATAGATAGATAGATAGGAGATAGACAGATAGATAGATAGATAGATAGATAGATAGATAGATAGATATGAGATAGATAGATATGAGATAGATAGATTAGATATGAGATAGATAGATAGATAGATAGATAGATAGATATGAGATAGATAGATATGAGATAGATAGATTAGATATGAGATAGATAGATAGATAGATAGATAGATATGAGAGAGATAGATAGATAGATAGATAGATAGATAGATAGATAGATAGATATGAGATAGATGGATAGATAGATAGATAGATAGATATGAGATAGATAGATAGATAGATAGATAGATAGATAGATAGATAGATATGAGATAGATAGATAGATAGATATGAGATAGATAGATAGATAGATATGAGATAGATAGATAGATATGAGATAGATAGAGATGAGATAGATAGATAGGAGATAGATAGATATGGGATAGATAGATAGATAGATAGATAGATAGATAGATAGATAGATAGATTTCTACTCTTCGTGATATTTTCTTTTTTTACATCCACTGTTGGTGTTTTTAAACTACATTATATTTTTATCTAGCGGAAAGGCTCCAGGGAAGTCAATATCATTTGTATACATTGCAGATAAATTGTATTAAGCAAAAGATGACATTCCCTTGATGGAATTAAAAGGTGTAGGCCGCCGTCAGCCATTCCGAATTCCTTGTCTTCTTTCAAACAAATGAAATTGTTGCTATTATGTAAAATCACAGGGAAGTCAGGAAAGGTCGCCGTTTCTTATGAATGAGTAATGATGAATATCTCAAATCCTTGAGCTGTAGGACTAATAATGATACGAAGAGTGAAAACAAACCCAAACCGATCACTGAACAAAGGTACAGCAGGGTCACACGCTTGTGTGTGCTGACATGGCATCGCTGTGTATGAACATCTCATGACCTTACAGACAAGTTGACTTCCCAGCCAGAATACGGGCAGATGGTCTCAGTTAGGGCTCACACCCACCGGCGATCCAACTTCCCTGCGATGTGAGAGGGAGTGAAAACGTATGATAATGAAACCAATGATTTTTAATGGTGTCATTCTTATTTACAATGTTTTTAATGTAATATCGCATCGCAAAGAAGAATGGGCGATATCCCCCATTGTTTTCAATAGGGCCAGAGGCAGCAGCGCCGGCCCCATTGGAAACATAGGGAGTACATTGCGCTTCCCTGACAGAGCTGTGACAGCTGTGGCAGGGGATTCCTTCACCCCCATGGGGACCACAGGGATGAAGGAATCCTCTGCCACTGATTGGCTGAGCGCTGTGGCCAATCAGAGGCAGTGCCCAGCCGTCATTGAATGACAGCTGAGTACTTCCTCTGATTCGCTGAGCGCTCATTGAAAGAAATGGGACTGGCTGATTGGCTGAGCGCTCATTGAATTGAATGGGATAGCATCCTAGGCTTCTGTCACAGCTGTGACAGCTGTGGCAGAGGATTCCTTCATCCCCGTGGTGTTATGGTATACTGCCCTTGATACGCCAGCCCGGGTTGCCCTGATCTCATCCGCAACCCCTGTCCCTGCCTACTTGCCTCCACGAGAGGAGAGAGGGAGAAGCCAACTCCCAACAGCCAATATAGAAAGGAAGCTAGTGCATGGCAGCTGCACTTACCGGTGCACGCGCACGGCGCCGCAAGCCACCAGCACACCGCCAGGCAGGCACCCGCGTCCCCGCCAGCCAGACCACAAGCTGGGGGGACGCTCCCTGACCGCGGGACCCAGCACCCTGCCTCCCCAGGAGGAGCCGCAACCGCCGCATGCTAACACGCGGTCCCTGTGGGGGTGAAGGAATCCCCTGCGATAGCTGTCATAGCTGTGTCAGGGGAGCGCAATGTTCTCCCTATGTTTTCAATGGGGCTAGTGCTGCCGCCGCTGGCCCTATTGAAGATAATGGGCGATATCGCAGATTCTTCTTTGCGATGTGAGGTTACAGTGAAAACATCACTAATGAGAATGAAACCATTAAAAATCATTGGTTTCATTATGATGCGTTTTCACTCACTCTCACCAATGTTGCAAGTGAAAAGTCCCGCAGCACACCTTTATAATGCAAGTCATATGCAGAGGTTCCAGCAAAGGGAAATGCAAAGCCCCCTGTGGGATCACGGATCTCCAGTCCCAAACTAATCCAGCAGTCAGCAATGAAGTAGCAGCATCAATGGTGGAGTAAAGTAGAAAAAAGATTTATTGCTCCATAAAAATGTCGACGTTTCGACTAGGTGGGTCTTTATCAAGACTCACTCTCACATCGCAGGGAAGGCGGATCACCAGTGGGTGTGAGCCCTTAAGATGACTTTATAGATGTTACCAACAAGCCGCAGGCTGGGGTATTTAGATACCGGGCAGTGGCAGTGGCAGCTGCTCCTGCGTATAGGAAATCTATTGTCAGAATATTTCCTATAAAAATTCAGCAAGAAGGAGACTCAGTTGGGCGGCTTCCGAACGAGCGTTGGGTCAGTCCATTCATTTTCAGTGAGATTGCTAGAGATAGCAGAGTGCTTGTACTTGGCTATTTCCGTCAACTCCACTGAAATGAATGGAGTAGCACCATGCAAATGCAACCGCCGCTGCATTCAATCTCCTCCTCACTCTGGGTGAATGCAGCAGGCCCCCAGTGACAAAAAGAGGGGGACACAGGACCCCTGTTCTTGGGAACAGTGGGTGTGTGGGAGGTGAGACCACCACTGATCAGACTTATCACCCATCCTATGGATAGGCGATAAAAGCCAATTGTGGTACAATCCCTTTAAATGCAAATTTCGTACAGTTAACATTGTTTATGTAGATTTTTAATTTTTTTCCTTTTGATGAAATTAAAACATTTTCAAGAATCATATATTTTTGGAACTGTGTGCAAAATTACTAATTAACTTTGGAGTCAGAATGTCAGAAAGTTTTCTTTAAAAGGTATTTTCTGACCAATTACTCCATAAACTATTCATAGGAGAGGTGATAAATGTTATATTGATTCTCCACTAAGGCCACCAGCAATTACAAACATGGGGGGGCACCGGTGCAGATGTGTCCAAGTGTTCCTGTATTCTCTCATAGGGTTCTAAGGAACAGCATTTGGGCTGCCACCAATCTTGTCATCAATCTGAATATTACTTAAATATTAAGTCCTCTAACTCTACAGTATATGAGTGGTCTTCATAGACTGGACTCGTTGAAGGTAGACCTAAGAAGGTTAATGTACAGCTCACTGGTTGGCAAAGTTACCCCTCAGTATTCAGGTACTAAGATTGATTTCAACAGGAGCCACATCTGAAGGAAGTTTGTATTTAGTGGCCTTTTCTCCTGCATTCCTAAAAAAGATCCCCACTAACCAAGCCAGAAACCTACTGCACACTGATGAGGGGCAAAACCCCCAAACAGCTGCCTGTATTTTCTTTTGGTTTTGCATTCCCAGTCATTGTTATAATGACTTGTATAAAGGGTCTGACATTGATTTGCAGGAATGCTGCTATCCAATAGGTGGCGCTGTGGAGGGACTGTTCTGTATTCCTTATTTGCATAAAAAGATCTCAGAATGTTAATTGGATTTCCATGGAATTTTGGCTACAGGATTTAGAATTTAGAAATTTAGTTTGTGAACCCTATGAGAATGCTGTGAAATATTTGGGGCCTAAAAGAAATCTATCACTTTTGGAGGGTCCTTCAAGGAAAAAATATTCAGGGTTCCCCTAAAGTAGTTCCTGTGATGATCTGAGCAGCCTGTATATAGTATGAAAAGTATATTAGAATCTAGTGTCAGTTAAGAGGGCCGTGTGGGGAAACAAAAAGTACAATGAAGTCTCCTTGGTGCTGTGCAAAAGTACAAAAAGAGTCCCCTCACCTGACCCTTTCATTCTGCCAGCGCCCGCTCCCCAGCTGCACCCTTCTTACTTTCTAAAGATGTATGCATTGGTAATTGGGTTGGAAGTGATCTTTGCTCAGTTCTTCATTCAAATTATCAGTAAATGTTTTTAAAAAAATATTTATACAGAAGAAAACCGAGTGAAAAAAAATCACCAATTTAGAAACAAAACGGGCTGCTGTCATTATATAAAGGAGGGGCGGCCCACAGATCAACAGACATTCAAATCTCTAATAACACATCATTTAACTTTTAAGATAGAACCCGCCTCGTCGTGCCGGAAGAAGGAATGTTTGTTTTTATTTCAGTGAACCAAATTTGTCATTCAGAGAAAATGTGCTTACCGTGTTTTCCCGAAATTAAGACAGTGTCTTATATTAATTTTTTGTTCAAAAAGGTTTAACTTTTTTACATGTATAGCTGCCTGGACACTATTTAAATTGCCTTTTTTAAATTAACTGTTAGCAGGGCTTAATTTTGGAGTAGGGCTTACATTTCAAGCATCCTCAAAAAGCCTGAAAAATCATTTTGCATCCTCAAAAATTCTGGAAAATCATGCTATGTCTTATTTTCAGGGAAACAGGGTATTAACTGATTATTAGAAAATATTAACCTCACCCAAAGAAAGCGCTTTATCGTCTTTTCAGATACATCAGACTGTTATGGCCAGGGTGTTTTTTTTTTCAGTTTCAAATGTTTTACCAAATCAGCCTGCAGATAAATATCTCAGTTTACAGACGGCTCCGAAATGCAAAAATATTCTACAACATCCCGGAGAATAATAACCAGAAATAATAATGATTCCGAGTTTTACCTTTTTGGCCACTTGGATACAAAATTGTTTAATGGCCATAAAATTGCCCAACATTTTTTTTATGTTTCTAAAAATATATTTAAAAAATGAATTGTTTTTAAACTTGGACACATCAGTGTCTTATTGTGAAGTAGAAGGAGGAGGCTAAGAAAATGCTCAGCTGTGAGAAGAATACCTCCAGATGTAAGATGTTTCCTGCACGGAGCGGTCGGCAAAATAAGGCAAAAGTAGAATCATTCATAAATTTTCTTTTTGCAAAAATGCAGTTTGCACTTGGAGATTCTCGATCTCTCCGTCCACAATCACCTCTCATACGTTCCTGTAAGACAGATGTATGTGATTTATCTTGGAAGGTTCCTCTGTTTTTCCTCCCTGGACAAATTAGAAGAAAAAAAAAATTAGAACATATTTTTAAAAGGGAAAATTCTTCAAGTAGAATAGAAAAACAAGAAGGGAGGGAAAGATGGAGAGAACATCTGGGGAATGTACCATATGCTGAAGCATTGTCTTGTCCTTCAAAGTTATCCTGCCCTTGAAGTGATTTGTCAATGGGTTTCCCAATGACTGGGAGAATATTGTATGTGTAGCGGTGGTCGAGGGTGAAGAATAACCAAGGGATCATAAAATATAGAGGTAAAGCAGAAATCTATTAGAGGAGGGGATATACATTTGAGAGAGGGGAAAAGAAAGAGCTTTGGGCTCTTTTTTTTTTTTGCCAACCGCTGAACTGATTAGAGTGTAATTAAGGCCATAAAGCCGTTAGATTATCCACCTGGTTATTCACTAAAGTCGCGGGCTAATCAGGCAAATTAGCTGTTGCAGACTGCACGTTGAGGCTAGAGCTTGCCTGATTAATGAAGTTTATTGGGAGCTGTTAAAAGCATTAACTGAAGAAAATCTCGGCAATTCGTCATATTTAAGCAGTGGAAATTAAATCTCGGCATGCAAATGAGAAGCAAGTTTTTTTTAAAAATCCTCTTTTAGAGGTGACTGTCTTCTTTTTTTTTTTACTCTCCCACTCTCTTTTGTTACCTGCTGATCCTTTCATTCTGTCTCAGCATATTGTGCGGACCAGCATGTTATGCTACAGAACCAGCATGCTTACTCAAGGGGGGTAAAGATAGTTTGGAAACAAAAAGAACGCACAAAAAAACTTTTCAAAGACTACTTTGACCTCTGCTTTACCCCTTTCGGTACTCTTCTTAAGTCACTGGTCACAATAAAGTCAGGAATGTTTCTCAGGCTCTTGAGGCCTGCTCTTTGTATTTAATTATTACTTATTGATTTAAAAGAAAAAACATTTCAAAAATTATTCACTTAAGTTTCAGTGTTTTTGGAGGGAATTTTCAAAATAATAAACCAAAACAGCCCAAAAAACAAACAAACATGAAAATGAAGCTATTTGGCATTAAAAGGGTTAAACTAACCTATTTTTCACTGTCGAGAGTGAAACAGGCTTCAGTTCATTCTGGAGATGAACTATTAGTATCAATGTATCTTCCAAAAAAAAAAAAGCAGCGGATTGGACTCTCGCATTCGCTAAATGATAGAAATCCTTGTACACAATAAATTAACATAAATTAATTAGTGTCAACACAGTCAGACAAGCCCTCTGTTCTTGGCTCTGGGGCTGAATCTCAAGACTGTTGTGACTGTATATACATGTACTGATCATTTTGTGCATTCCTGATTCATTTAAAGGACATTTTTTATTTTCGGTTTTAGTTTTTGGTGTTGTTTTTCACTGATCCATTATTTATTATTTTATTATTTATTTATTATTTTATTATTTATTTATTATTTTATTGTTTTATTATTTATTTATTTATTATTTTATTATTTATTTATGATTTTCCTTATCTGAAATAGATATTCATTTCAAAAATGAATCCAAATGATTACAGTAAATGTCCCTTTGAGTGTGATCTGTAATATGCAACATATAAATGACGTTTTGTTAATACCGAACACTGAAGATTCCAGAGACCCGATTATGAATCATTTCTAAACATGATTTACTTGGAACTTTAAGTCGACTAATCAACTGGCTCTTTATTAGATTTTTTATGACGACGCTGATTGTTATTATTATTTACATTATAATATAAATTATGACGCTTTTATGATTTGATTTTAAATGGAAGAATTTAAAATAAAATGTTTTTGAATATGCAAATTATTAAAAAAATAACTAATTAAAAATAATATTTAGAGCATTTAGACAAATTCCCATTTTTTCTATTAAAGTTAAAAATATTTAAACAGTTTCTTAAAAAAAAAACAAAAACATTTACAATATATTCCAACGCGAAATTACAGGAGATTTTATATATGGTGAAAATAAGGCAAGTCATCTGTAATTATGCGCTCCTTCGCGGCTGTATTGTCTTAGTTTTTTTTTGCCGATTGCTTCTAATTATTAATTGTTTTTGCCTTTCTTGCAGATGTCCTCACAAAACCAGCAGCAATGGGATAGCATTACACAAGTATATTATGACACGTAATCCGCCTTGACACACATACAAAATATAGTTACAACATTGCCGGCGGGGACAAGTTTTGTTTTAAAAACATGTATCTGATTCTTAAGGCGATATTACAAATAACTGTCAGGATAAGTAAGTGTCCATATCAGAGGAGGTCTTCTTTAATACAAATCTCTACCATCACATTGCATTATATCCTCTCCCCAACAGAAGGGCAATTTACACAGGACATAGCATGGTTAAAAAAAGACATCAGCATTTACGTACCATTAAATTATCGTCTCACTGGCGCCGCTCCATATAATGTGACAATTCTCAACTCCGGGAAACATAAAAGTATAGAAAATAGAACTTTATTTGCAAAAATTAAAAGCTCGATGCAAAGTGGTATCGGAATGGGGCATTAAGGGAATTCCGCAATTGTATTAACAGACAACCGACAAACTATAATGTACACAATCCACTGTAAGGGTTAACAGAGAAAAGGAAGTATTGAAGGCAGCAGTGCTTTAAAAAAAATGTGTATTAATATATAGAGGCCTTTGTGCTTAATAATTCTAGGTTTAACTTATTTGCCGGATTATATTTGATTTAGACTTCCATTATCTATCGGTTTAGTTATTATTTTTCTATTTCAAATATAAAAATGTAATTATAACTGAAAATATAAATGTACTATTTTGTGAATAATCATAATGTTTCTTCCCCCTCTTTACTATTATCCTAATGTTATACAACTGCCTACAACATAGTTGTAGATTTCCTTCCAGCAGTGTATACATATTGTTACATTGTATCAGTGTGGATTCTGATGCTAGTAAAGAGAATGATCCCGCATTACAGTATGACTGAACGAAGAGGTAACACACCTAGGAGTCTGCGATTCCCCAGTGTCGGGCTTGTCACCATACGTCTCTGGAAGCAGCGATACATTGATATTTGAAATACTTCTGTCATACTTAAACTTTCAGATTACATTTTCTATAACTGAGATTTGCCATTTGCTTCTGATCTACCATGTGAACGTGTTGATAAATTATGGAGATCAGAGGAGTAACATGAATGTGTGCAGAGGTAGCCATTGCATCGGCCCTGCTACCTGAGGGCGGCAATGATCCCCTTTGCCACATAAGAAGACACCAGTGTTATATATGGCGGATGTGGGTAATATAGAATGATCCCCTACACGGACCATATACAACCACTCTCATCCTCTGCAGAAATCCTCCTCCTAATACGACGTCCCATATAACAGGGTAACACTGTTTGGTGACTGAGCTTGTTAACAATTGTAGGATGATAAATCCCAATAGCTGAAGGAACAGAATATATTCTGCCACTCGCTGTGATTTTATAGCAAAAAGTGACATCGTGTGGCCAAACGGAGACATTGCATAACTGTATCCACAGTGTTCTTGTATCTCTTACAGTGACTATTCTTTATTTATATCGCATCACATTACAGAGCGGCTTCACCAGCTTTTACCTCTTAAAATGCATATTTTGCTAGAATTTTTTTTTCTGGAGGGGTGCGGGGTGGGAAAGAAGAAAGCCACAATGTTACCTTGTATTTCTGTAATGACACACTTACCATAGGTGCTGCTTCATGGATCCTTAAAGGGGTTGTACCAAGATTGCAAGTTATCCCCTATATACAGGATGTCCACAGGGGGGATAACTTGCGGATCGGTGGGGATCTCACCTTTGAGACCTCCACTGATCTTAAGAAGGCTTCTCCCCCTGAAGTGAAATCGGCAGGAATGGAGCACTGGCATAGAATGCGTGGTCAGCGCTCCTTTCACGTCAATGTTGCTGACAAATACCTGAACGCTTGCTGCTCGGGTATCTTGTCAGGCCTATTGAAAGTGAATAGAGCACTAAGGCACTTCTCACTGCGGGGGTGTGTGTGCTGTAACGTTACAGTGGGGAGGACAGAGGACATGGGACCCCCGTTCTCAAAATTGGCAAGCGTCTCAACAGTGAGACCTCCACGGATCAGCAAGATAGGGGATAAGTTGTAATCTTGATACAACCCCTTAAAGCCCCAATCTGACTGGTGATCACAGGGTGACTTGGCAGCACAGACAAGTGGACAAGGTGTGATGATTGTGTAGCAGATTTGAGCAGGTCTTCGGTTATGGTTTCTGATAATGTAGCAGAGCTGAGCAGGTTTCTGGTGATGTAGCAGAACTGAGCAGGTTTCTGGTGATGTAGCAGAGCTGAGCTGGTTTCCAGTGATGCAGTAAAGCTGAGCAGGTCCCCAGCAATACAGCAAAAGTGAGGAAATTTCTGGCGATGTAGAAGAACCGAGCTTCAAGGGACATCTGAATCCATGGCCTGAGTATTGTGTCTCACTCAAGGTGCTACTTAGTTTGTCCTGACTACATTCCCGTCTCCGCTTCTGACCTTGGCTTGTTATATTGACCCCACTTCTGCCTGCCCCAACCTGTGGCCTGTTGTGCCGTGCTGAATCTGTTCTCTGTGACCCAACCTTGTTCTTTGTTCTGAAGTTGTGCTGCCTCTCTCAACCTGGACAGTCTGACTACGCTCCGGTTCATATGCTCAGGTACCAGACCCTGGTCTTTAGTAGTGTCAGCTGGCTTATTACTAGGACCACTTCTTGTGTTATATGATCATAGGCATGATTGCCTTCCCAGTATAGGGTCTTTGCAGTGGGTCCGTAGGTGACTATAGAGACCTAAAAGAACCTATCTGCAGGTTCTTTTGCAGTGGGGATATCGGTTTCCGAGTGGATGATGGTCCCGACAAGGATTGGCTTGACGTACTTTCATCTTGATATGTTTCTCCCTTTCGCCCTAGATTCTGACTGTTGGGGTTAAAGCGTGAAGACTGGGGTATCTCAGGTGTCACCACTGGATTTGGCCCAAGCCAAATTAGTGTGGGGTTAAGTGGATCTACATCCAATGATCCTGCCAAGTTCCATACTTTAACGGAACTGTAGGCACTCCATGTGCCACTGCATGGCGTCTCCATAGGCCAGTTATCAAGATATTAAGGAGTAATGTTTCTAAAGCAACATTTCCCAAACATCCTAAGCCAAGAATCCACAGCCTTAATGAGTTACATCAAAGTACCCCCAAAGCTATGATGGTGCAAAGTACTGACCCCATTATAAACACAGCTTAAAAACAGACTGTACCTTCTAGGGGCATTGCGTGTATCCCCTTGGTGCTAGAGGGAATGCCCGCTTAATATGGCAACCGATGGAACATGACACAATTTGGTTCTATTGGATTTCATATGAATCTGGCAAAAAAACCTTGGTATGAATCTAGAAGCATAAGGAGCCGCCCATAGACATCTATGAATGCTGCACTGTGTCTATGTACATCTTGGGAATTGAAGGAGTTATAATACCGCCATGTATACGAGTCCTTACACTTTGAAGATTCACTTCTGCCTAAAAAGAACCTCACATCTTCTGAGCAGCGAACAGGGCTGCGTACCTTTCCAATCACTGATCCTTGCTCTGTTTTTATTTTGGTTCCGATCCCCTGCCTCTCCTGTTCTGATCCCCTGCCTCTCCTGTTCTGATCCCCTGCCTCTCCTGTTCTGATCCCCTGCCTCTCCTGTTCTGATCCCCTGCCTCTCCTGTTCTGATCCCCTGCCTCTCCTGTTCTGATCCCCTGCCTCTCCTGTTCCGATCCCCTGCCTCTCCTGTTCTGATCCCCTGCCTCTCCTGTTCTGATCCCCTGCCTCTCCTGTTCTGATCCCCTGCCTCTTCTGTTCTGATCCCCTGCCTCTCCTGTTCTGATGTTGCCTGCTACTCTGCCGCTCTCCACTTCCAACTGCAGCAACAATGATACCTCTACAATGGGACATATGATGCAGCTAATCCCTGTCAGAAGCGAGCTGGTGACTGGCTACAGATGTCACATGTCTCTGTTGTCAGTGATGTCATCATTGTAGCAGGAGATAAGAGAGCAGAGGGGGACGGGGCACCGTCAGGACAAGGGTGGCTTTACGTGGGACAACTACTTTCTAAATAGTAGCTTAAAATAGTCGTAAAGCGTACAAACAACTGTTGTTTGTGTGTTTTCATACAGAGCAATTGTTCATGCGTTGTTCAATTTTGCGAACCCTGAATGAAATGTAGGGAGCCAACATATCATTGGGGGTGTGAGGTTCTTTGGTGGGTGCATATTTAAAATTTCGACTCCTCACCAACACACGCTTATTGTTTGCCAAGTCCACCGAATGCACATAAATACATGCTGCCATCTGTTGCTGATTCATAAGTGTATCTTCGAAAAACAAACCCTGCCGGAGAAAGTAGCGAAAGCGTTCTTTCGAAGACCAGTAGGGACGGTTCAGTTGAGGATCAGTCGCATTAATTGATGTGTTTTTGGAAATCGATAATCATTAAGTGAGGGGGGCAAAGTATTCAAAAAAAGGAGGACACCGGTGTGAGTCACATAAATAAGTGCACACCTCTCTGCAAAATTGTGGGTTAACCCTTGAAAGACAACCATTATCTGTTTACACCAGACAATCATCAATCAACCAATGACTATTTTTAGGGAAGCTGAAATGAAGCCACTAGTGAATGAATTCTGACTCATTACCCAGTTGGTGGTTGTGCTTACATGGAACTACGGCCAATTACATTTGCTCTATAAAGGGACTATTTAGAGGATAGTTGTCCCATGTAACCAGGATTGGCGGACTGGAGGTACAACTGAGAAGATCATCTAAAATCAGCTGATTGAGTAGAGTGCTCCACTGCCCCTTAGTGATTGATGGGGGTCTCAGCACCTGAACTCTGATCAATCAAAACCTCTGACATGTCACTATGACAACTCAAAAGTTTTCTAAACGTTTACCTAAATGGAGGTTGAACATAATGAAGGCTAAACCAGAACATAGTGACATCCATGATGGTGCCCACACGATAGTAGTACGTTGCCAGGGCATGAAGTTAAAAAAGAGAAAAGCAGGTTGTCTCATGTACTATTCATTGAGCAAGGGTCAACAAGTAACTCCTTGGACTTGCAAATAAAAGTAACTCTCCTCCAGAAGGTAGAAGAAAGTCCCTCTAGTGCCCCTTATATTTCATGAGACGGCAACCGTGACATCTCACAGAAAACTCTATTCAACGAGGAGCAACAACTCTGAAATGGAACGAACAACAGTCACCCCGACAGAACCTGAAGGTCACCTGAACGTTATACGTCACCCGGGTCCATCAGCCTGTATGACGAACACGGCCGCCCTTCATGGTTTTTGTTTAATGTTCCCTCCCCACTTTCAGAAGATCGTAATGTTTTTATTTTTCCTGTGACTCGGCTACATGAGGGCTCTTGTTTTGTGGGACGAGTTGTACTTTTCATCATTTAATAGAGCATATAATGTATTGGATGACATTAAAAAATTTGGGGCAAAATGGAAAAAAAAACTAAAGTGCAATTTTTTAGGGGAGTTTGTTTTTATAGCATTCACAGTACAGTAACAATCAGGTTCTCTTCCTCTTGTGGGTCAGATTACAGGAAAACCAAGTTTATATAGAATTTAGGTTGCACCACTCAACAAAAAACTCTTTCTTCTCTTTCTTGTTATTTTCTGTTGCCGTCCTCTGACCCCGTAACTATTGTAATTTTCCATCGCTGCAGCAGGGTGAGGGCTCATGTTTTTTTGTGGGGTTAGCTGCAGTTTTTATTGGCACGTTTTTGGCATACAGATGACTTTTTAATTGCTTTTTATTCAATTTTTTTCTTTGACATGAGTTGACAAAAAAAGTGCAATTCTGGCATTGTGTATCTGTTTTCCTGATGACATTCACCGTTCGGGATTAATAATATGATATTTTACAGATTTGACCATAATGAGATGATTGGGAAAAGCTTTTTTTAACTTTACATTTACTAATAATTACAAGAAAAAAAGGTCTTTCATCTTATTTACACTTTTTTTTCTTTTTGTCCCACGAGGGGACTTGAACGTGCATTAAACTTGTACAAAAGTAAAAAAAACATAAGAAAACAATAAATTTAGTATCATCATAATAGGAATGAACCGCAGTTAGGCCGCCTGCACACGGGCATAAATTCCACGGCGGGATATCCTGCAGAATTTCTGCCCGTGGCCTCTGCCATAGGAAACGCAATCCTAGGCAGATGGCCGCGATTTGTCCGCATGAAATCACACGCGGAAAACAAATCGCGGCATGCTCTATTTCTGTGCCATCTCTCAGAGGCCCGCACTGAAATGTCAGTGGGGACGGGCCGGCTCCTCTCTGCACATGCACCAGCTGGCTGGCAGTCAGAGCATAGTAAAGAATGAAGACGCAGGAGCGGGTGAGCCGCAGGCCTCTGCAGGGGCACGGGTCCGCATCCTGCTGTGAGAATTGTTGCAGCAGGATCCGACTTGACCGTCTGCAGGCGGCCTTCGGGCTCGGTCAGAGGAGCGGAGATTCACGCATTTCTTCAGGCAGAAAAAAAAAATACAACACATGTGCAGGAAAAAATCCGCACCTACAAAAGATAGAACATTTGGGTGGCAATGGATGCGGTCATGCTGATTTTTTTTCCCCACAAAAGCATTGCGTTTTTTTGCGCGAATCTCCGCCCGTCTGACCGAACCCTTAACATGTCATTCCAACTGCATGGTGAGCGTGGTAAAAACAAAACTCAAAAAGGTATGGTGGAATTACTACCCCCCCCCCCCAATTAACAAGTGCAACTCATCCCACCACAACCAGCCCTAATACGGCTAGAGAAAAGTTAAGAGCTCTGGCAAAAAAATATTTTTCTTTCTTGATTTCGTTTTTCCTTCCCTCATTTAAAAAAATGATGCAAAGAAAAAACTAGAAAAAAAAGAATAAAACACAAATGCATCATTATTAGATTAGAAATTGTCCAGCTATCCCTAAAAGATCCTTGAGGCTCTGTCCAATTCACTGCTTACATAGACACATTGGTTCATGCCATTAAAGGGGCAGTGCCAAGAGACATCCCCTTTTCATATGTCCTACTAGGGCATAGGATCGTCGTAGAGCCGAGTCCCCTGCTCGCATCCCCTCTATTTCCCAGAATGGAGAGAGGCCCTGTAAGAGTGGCCCCCGTTTTGATGGCCCTTTTACCATCCTGGTATTACAGAATAGCCATTCATGGGAACTGAGAGCCGGACCGGGGGATCAGTTGTTCGCCTCAAGCCCAGCATTCTCAGAGGGGTTGTGCAATTCGGCAAAACCCCTTTGGGTATAATTCAGGTGCATAGAAGAAGATAAATTGTACCAAAAGTTAGATTTGGCAGCGTCTGCAGGGGTTTTGGGGGGGTAAATCACACATTTACTGTCTGACAGGTGAGGGGAGGTTTTACATAGGATATATCAGCGACTGCAGAAGGGGGTGTAAGTGAAGCTGTGCAGCAGCATCCAGGGCACACATTTCTCTTATCCAACATGTTTTACAGGTGAGCACGGTCTTAGCTATGTGCAACCTCTGCGGTCGGACAGGGTGCCTGCCACCAGTTTATAGGGGAGGACTAGGCGGATGTAGACTGAGGGCAATTGCACCCCTTAGATCTGCCCTTCCAGCTGATGCTCTGAGGTGCCGCTATCAGCCCATTCACACCCATACAACACAATCACTTACTTCTACTACCATATTTATATTATGTTCTTGGTTCTGGTGCAGTATTTATGTACTGAGCTTGGTTCTGGTGCTGTATCTGTGTTAAGAGCTTGTTCTGAAGCTGAATTTATGTTATGAGTGTGTTCTGGTGTTGTATATATGTACTGGTGTATATATGTACTGAGTTCGGTTCTGGTGTTGTATATATGTACTGAGCTCGGTTCTGGTGTTGTATATTTGTACTGAGCTTGGTTCTAGGTCTATATTTATATTATTAGCTTGGTTCTTGGGCTATATTTATGTTACAAGCTTGCTTCTGGTGATATAATTTTGTACTAAGCTTGGTTCTGGTACTATATTTATGTTACAAGCTTGGTTCTGGTGCTGTATCTATGTTCAGAGCTTGTTCTGGTGCTGAATTTATGTTACGAGTGTGTTCCGGTGTTGTATATATGTACTGGTCTTGTATATATGTACTGAGCTCGGTTCCGGTGTTGTATATATGTACTGAGCTCGGTTCCGGTGTTGTATATATGTACTGAGCTCGGTTCCGGTGTTGTATATATGTACTGAGCTCGGTTCCGGTGTTGTATATATGTACTGAGCTCGGTTCTGGTGTTGTATATATGTACTGAGCTCGGTTCTGGTGTTGTATATTTGTACTGAGCTTGGTTCTAGGTCTATATTTATATTATTAGCTTGGTTCTTGGGCTATATTTATGTTACAAGCTTGCTTCTGGTGATATAATTTTGTACTAAGCTTGGTTCTGGTACTATATTTATGTTACAAGCTTGGTTCTGGTGCTGTATCTATGTTCAGAGCTTGTTCTGGTGCTGAATTTATGTTACGAGTGTGTTCCGGTGTTGTATATATGTACTGGTCTTGTATATATGTACTGAGCTCGGTTCCGGTGTTGTATATATGTACTGAGCTCGGTTCCGGTGTTGTATATATGTACTGAGCTCGGTTCCGGTGTTGTATATATGTACTGAGCTCGGTTCCGGTGTTGTATATATGTACTGAGCTCGGTTCTGGTGTTGTATATATGTACTGAGCTCGGTTCTGGTGTTGTATATATGTACTGGTCTTGTATATATGTACTGAGCTCGGTTCCGGTGTTGTATATATGTACTGGTGTTGTATATATGTACTGAGCTCGGTTCCGGTGTTGTATATATGTACTGGTGTTGTATATATGTACTGAGCTCGGTTCTGGTGTTGTATATATGTACTGAGCTCGGTTCCGGTGTTGTATATATGTACTGGTCTTGTATATATGTACTGAGCTCGGTTCCGGTGTTGTATATATGTACTGGTGTTGTATATATGTACTGAGCTCGGTTCAGGTGTTGTATATATGTACTGGTGTTGTATATATGTACTGAGCTCGGTTCTGGTGTTGTATATATGTACTGAGCTCGGTTCCGGTGTTGTATATATGTACTGGTGTTGTATATATGTACTGAGCTCGGTTCTGGTGTTGTATATTTGTACTGAGCTTGGTTCTAGGTCTATATTTATATTATTAGCTTGGTTCTTGGGCTATATTTATGTTACAAGCTTGCTTCTGGTGATATAATTTTGTACTAAGCTTGGTTCTAGTACTATATTTATGTTACAAGCTTGGTTCTGGTGCTGTATCTATGTTCAGAGCTTGTTCTGGTGCTGAATTTATGTTACGAGTGTGTTCCGGTGTTGTATATATGTACTGGTGTTGTATATATGTACTGAGCTGTGTTCCGGTGTTGTATATATGTACTGAGCTCGGTTCTGGTGTTGTATATATGTACTGAGCTCGGTTCCGGTGTTGTATATATGTACTGGTCTTGTATATATGTACTGAGCTCGGTTCCGGTGTTGTATATATGTACTGGTCTTGTATATATGTACTGAGCTCGGTTCTGGTGTTGTATATATGTACTGAGCTCGGTTCTGGTGTTGTATATATGTACTGAGCTCGGTTCTGGTGTTGTATATATGTACTGAGCTCGGTTCTGGTGTTGTATATATGTACTGAGCTCGGTTCTGGTGTTGTATATATGTACTGAGCTCGGTTCTGGTGTTGTATAGGAGTGAGCCTCGTGTGGTGCAGAGTGTAAGCTCTCGCCTACGACCTGGAGGTTGCAAGTTCGATTCCCACATGAATCAGGTAGCCGGCTCAAGGTTGACTCAGCCTTCCATCCTTCCGAGGTCAGTAAAATGAGAACCCAGTTTGGTGGGGGGTAATAATTACCTGAAAGCGCTGCGGAATAAGTTGGCGCTTTACAAATACCATGATTTGATTTGATTTGATTTTTTGTATATATGTACTGAGCTTGGTTCCGGTGTTGTATATATGTACTGGTGTTGTATATATGTACTGAGCTCGGTTCCGGTGTTGTATATATGTACTGGTGTTGTATATATGTACTGAGCTTGGTTCTGGTGTTGTATATATGTACTGAGCTCGGTTCTGGTGTTGTATATATGTACTGGTGTTGTATATATGTACTGAGCTCGGTTCTGGTGTTGTATATATGTACTGAGCTCGGTTCCGGTGTTGTATATATGTACTGGTGTTGTATATATGTACTGAGCTCGGTTCTGGTGTTGTATATATGTACTGAACTTGGTTCTCGGACTATATTTACATTATTAGCTTGGTTCTGGTACTATATTTATGTTACAAGCTTGGTTCTGGTGCTGTAGTTATTGATGAGCTGTTCTGGTGTTTGTATGCTGCTGTCTTGCTGCTTTCTACACAAGGCAGCTTGCCTATCAGTGCAGTATATAGTTTCTTTCTTATTACAGGGGGGGTTGGGACATCTAACCTAAGGCCAGCATTGACTACTAGGAGGAACAAGTCCATGTAAAGAAACCTGAAGCGAGGAGCAGGTTGCAAACTGCATATCGGAGTCTGTAAAATGAATGAAGGAATGCCGAGCGCATCCTGAAACTTAGTGCAACTCCTAACAACCACAAGAGAAGGTAACAATGTTTCGGTTGTCGCTGGTGTAACCTTTACTGCTTTCATACACCCTACAAAGGATCTAGACACTGGAACCATTAGCGGAAAACGACAAATGAGTGGAAGCCTCTAAAACGTTGTAATCCCTCTAAGGGACATATTTTAAATTGTAATGGCAATCTCAATACCAAATGAGACTAGAGATAATGCTCTTACAAAAATGAGTAATGATTAAAATGTCATAATTACGCCGATAGTTTATATGTTCAATCTAATCAGCTTTCCATCTAATTTATCACGGGCCGCGCTCGTAAACCACCTCATTTACAGATATTCCTTGCTTGCCATATCTGTCGGGCCCACAGAATTGTGTCATTCTTCTCAATTTACATCCAAGGCGGATAATTCAACTTCTATTTAAAAGCCAAACAACAACTAGAATTATTAGTCCCAACTTTGGCCATTAATAGTTGAATTTCACTTACTAGTTTAATTACGGTGACGAATCGTGAAGCGACGGCGGCTCAACGCATTTAAAATCATAACAGATTTACGGTAGAGTTTTAATCGCTTTTAATTTCGCTGCAGATTTGTCAGATTTTTTTTCACATGCCAGATGTCATATTTCCTTTCCTCCGCAATCTGTATGATGATAGATATCAAAGAGTAAGCCGGCACCGCACAATTAGCATTCCGTCAAATGAATTCAATTACGGTGATTGTGTAATAATTAGTAGCCGCGTTCCGGATGCTTCTGACCACATTTGTGGGGGTTAAAAAGCTAAAAGTTAGTCTTGGAAAGTAAAAATCTATTTCCCTTTGGTGAGTATTAAATGGATACATTTGTATCCAAAGGATAGGCTATGAAAGGCTGAGAGAGGCGGGTCCTACTTTAACTCTTTGAGAACCAAGGGACACATTTGTCCCATAGTTTTAAACTGCCCTGCCGAATCATTTACGGTCCTGAAAGGGTTAAAGGGGTTGTCCAGTTGTAAACTAGTGATGGGCTTGCCTATCCTTAAGATAGGCCATCAATTAGTAGATCAGCAAGGGTCTCCAGCCCAGAATCCCTGCCGATCATCTGTTCACTGGGCTGATGGGCTCATGTATAGAGCTGATATGTTCAGGAAGCAGACAGCTCTGTTCTCACTGCACTGGCCAGGCTTGGTATGACAGGCAAAGTTCTCATTGAATTGATTGGGAACTTTAAGGGAACTACCAAATCTGGCCACTGCAGTGGGAATGGAGCTGTATGCTTCCTGTAGAAATCAGCTCAGTGTATGTGCCCACCAGTCTTGTCAACAGTGGTTCAGTGGGGGTCCTGGATGACAGACCTATGCCAGTCTACTACTAATGACCTATCCTAAGGATAAGCCATCAGTAGTTTACAACTGGACAACACCTTTAAGGTCCTATTAGTTTCAGAACATTGGCCATCCTGTATTTGAGTGGCAAGGGTACTAGATTTCAAGTACCTCCATGCCACATATATCCAATATACTTTCTTACTTTCAGGGTGACCAGCATGCCTTTGGTAATGACTCCTATTAATCAGGTTTTGAGGAACAGGCCGCCAGGTAATAACAGAAGCACCACCACATCTTTTGCCTAACTGTCTCTTTATTAACTTCCGGTGTGGCCTGAGGCAGAGGCGCAACTAGAGGCTCTTGGGCCCCAATGCAAAATTTGTAACAGGGCCGCCTTTATCAAGGGGATAACCTCGCTTTTAGGCAGGGCTGTCCCTTCCTGCTTTTGTGTTGATTCTATTGTGTTTCACTCTGTTCCACGGTCTGCTCCCTGTGTGAACACAGCCTGGCATTCGTCTTGGACGTGTTCAGGGCAAACGTGGTAGTATCATTTGATCTCGCAAATGTATGCAAATTGGCTTCAGTCTTTTCAGATTTTGGCCAGCGTTATTGGGTAGAAAGGCTCCAAAAAATAGTTCAGTGTTTTTTTGCTTTCTTGATTCCATTGGCGAGGCACATCGTGTTTACGGCGGGATAGCCTGGCTTCGCTATGATGAAGAATTCCATCAGCGTAAGGCAGTTCTTCCCTCCCTTAGATGGGACCATAAGGACACCAGTTTATGAATGTGTTTAATGGTGGCACCTAAAGGTAACTGTGGCCAGTTTTTTCAAGCGGTGGGTTTTCGCCAGCAGGATCGTTGACTGGTATGCCACGAGGCCGCTGTAGGCAGATAAACGAGAGGTACTGTACGTCCTCCTACAACTGCAAATACAAACAGGAATGTTCTGGTTGTGGCGGATCACACAGCTTTTTGTGCTGTTTCAAAAAAGGGTAAAGCTGGGGGCAGAGGGGCGCAGCAGAATGTCAGACATCGCTCGTTCACTTGGGCAGCTTGTTTATACAGGCAGATACATTATTGACTTGATCAAAAGAGAAATGGTTCTGTTGCTCAGATTGGCTGTATAAGTGAATGAGAATGACTGAATGATCGGTATTTAAAGGGGTTGTCCCGCGCCGAAACGTTTTTGTTTTTTTTTTTCAACAGCCCCCCCGTTCGGCGCGAGACAACCCCGATGCAGGGGTTAAACAAGAACACCGGACAGCGCTTACCTGAATCCCCGCGCTCCGGTGACTTCTTACTTACCTGCTGAAGATGGCCGCCGGGATCTTCTCCCTCGGTGGACCGCAGGGCTTCTGTGCGGTCCATTGCCGATTCCAGCCTCCTGATTGGCTGGAATCGGCACGTGATGGGGCGGAGCTACACGGAGCCCCATTGAGAAAAGAAGAAGACCCGGACTGCGCAAGCGCGTCTAATTTGGCCATTAGACGCTGAAAATTAGACGGCTCCATGGAAACGAGGACGCCAGCAACGGAACAGGTAATTGAAAAACTTCTTATAACTTCTGTATGGCTCATAATTAATGCACAATGTACATTACAAAGTGCATTATTATGGCCATACAGAAGTGTATAGACCCACTTGCTTTCGCGGGACAACCCCTTTAAATCAACCGATTAGTGAATGAGCCGACGATGATTCTTCTGCCTTCATAAAATGAATGATGAACGAAAAGTGAACAATTCATCGTTGATCATTCGATCATTGGCCGTCTTCACACTGATCGATTAGCAGTCATTTTTGCTCACTTGAATGATTTTTTTAAATATATATTCTTTATTTTTCAATTTTAATAGGGTGGGGGATGGGTTACAACGAAAATAGAAGTAAATCAGTGGTAAATCACATCAATCCTGTCGAAAACAAAAATCAATGACAGCTCTGTTCAAAATACACTAAAAACATCAGAAAGGAAAAAAGATACAAAGTATAGAACATTTATGTACGGCGATCATATAATAAAATACAAGAACAATCCGATGGTTGGGGGTATCAGTGGTTTATGGTGGTGGGCCAGGAACTCTGTGCAGAGAAGTCAACCAGGGGTTCCAGAGGTTTGTGAATTTCTCCAAGCCCCCTTCACGTCTGGCTTCGACCTTCTGAAAGGAGCGTATGATGTTCACCTCATTATAGCATTATGGCATGTAGGCATTTGTGCCGTCTCTCCAATACCGGAAAGTGTAAAAGGGCCTTAAGACAAATGTGGCATCAGCTTCCCGGTTGCTTCCAGTTTATCTGGAGGGTTTCTGACTGGCAGGCCCTTACTGGCAGGGTGGCTACTATGTGGATTGCTGTTTGCCAATGGGGTGCGAAATTTCTTGTGCTTATTTTGAGAAATGTAGTACCTTGATTGAATGAGTAGTGAAGCCGAAGGCAGGTTGGTAATTCATGCGTCACTACTTGTTTATTGGCCCCCCAGGTTCCCGGGTGTGTTCGCTGTTGTTGCATACCATGAAATCAGTGACACAGTATGTCAGGCCAAAAAAAGATATATGTCCATCCAGTTCAGCCTATTACCCCCATGTGGATCCAGAGGAAGGCAGATTTTCCCCATTTAAGGAAACAAAATACTGCCTGGCTCCAATCTGGCAATCAGAATAATCCCCAAACACCGACCCTTCTGATTAAAACATATAATGTTGTATCGCTCAAGAACGGCATCCAGGCCCCTCTTAACCTCTTCTATCGAATTTCTCATCACCACGTCCTCAGGCAGATAGTTCCACAGATCTCTGTACTGACTCCTGATATATCTATACATAGTTATTAGAGCACCCCCTTGTAACAGTCCTGGGTATAATAGATGATGGAAGAGATCTCTGTACTGACCCCTGATATATTATAAATAGTTATTAGAGCGCCCCCTTGTTACAGTCCTGGGTATAATAGATGATGGGAGAGATCTCAGTACTGACCCCTGATATATCTATACATAGTTATTAGAGAGCCCCCTTGTTACAGTCCTGGGTATAATAGATGATGGGAGAGATCTCTGTACTGACCCCTGATATAGCTATACATAGTTATTAGAGCGCCCCCTTGTTACAGTCCGGGGTATAATAGATGATGGCAGAGATCTCTGTACTGACCCCTGATATATCTATACATAGTTGTTAGAGCACCCCCTTGTTACAGTCCTGGGTATAATAGATGATGGGAGAGATCCCTGTA
This sequence comes from Eleutherodactylus coqui, assembly GCF_035609145.1. Lineage (NCBI taxonomy): Eukaryota > Metazoa > Chordata > Amphibia > Anura > Eleutherodactylidae > Eleutherodactylus > Eleutherodactylus coqui. The sequence continues at coordinate 7,011,651 of NC_089839.1, forward strand.
CTGACCCCTGATATATCTATACATAGTTATTAGAGCGCCCCCTTGTTACAGTCCTGGGTATAATAGATGATGGGAGAGATCTCTGTACTGACCCCTGATATATCTATACATAGTTGTTAGAGCGCCCCCTTGTTATAGTCCTGGGTATAATAGATGATGGGAAAGATCTCTCAACTGACCCCTGATATATTATACATAGTTATTAGAGCGCCCCCTTGTTAAAGTCCTGGGTATAATAGATGATGGGAGAGATCTCTGTACTGACCCCTGATATATCTATACATACAGGAACCATACATGACATCAGACGTCTGGAGGCGGCACCTGTCAAAGGGGAAGGAAGAGGGGGTCCGCATAAGATGCAGATAGGGACAACAGGTGTCCAGAGCATCTTCAGGGAAGGAGACAGAGACACTACAGACCAGCATGCATAGCACCCAAGTTTGGGGGATTGTGGATAAAATGTAATGTAGGCTTCCCTCAGATTAACTGGAGGGTCTGCAATGGCTAATGGGGTTTTGTGGGTGGTGTAAAAAGGTCAATGTGGAGGAATTTAAATTTTGCCTGCAGAATTATGCCCATGGGGTGGGTGTTCTGCTGGACATTGCCATGGCTACATCAGATGTAGTGGTATCTCACCACTGTTTGTCGACAGGGGTGCGTGCAGACTTAGCGGTGTGGGTTCCTTTAACATGAGGTCGGTATGATTGGATTCAGAAATTGATAACATGGATTTGGTGTTTCATACTGATGCTTGAGGTTACAGGACTTTCTTTCAGGGTCAGTGGTCTGGTGGGTCTTAGCCAGATTCCTGGTGTGAGGCGAGGTTGCTAACAAACCTGGCACTTTTTGGAGTTATTCCCAACTGTGTTGGCTACAGAGATTTGAGGCGAAAGGTTTAGGGACAAGAGTGGTCCCTTTTGCTGTGATTATTTGGGACAGTCAGGATGTTCATCACCTGAGTTGCGGCTGTTGTGTTATTTGGTATTGAAGGGCTTTGAATTCGTTGTTTGTGATAGATCATATTCTGGACATTACAAATTCAGTTGCGGGTGCTCTTTTTCGTTTGCAGATGGATTGGTTTAGAGGATTGTCACTTGAGCTCATGGAACACGGGATTTCATGTCCCGACAGACTGTGGAGTATGGTTTGGTGACCGCGTCCGGATTGACATACAGGTGGTATGTCTGTCCTCACTTATAGAGATTGTGGCTTTAGTGACAGCAGAGTGGATGCCCATACTGCCTGGCACAGCTCTGATGGTTTTCACTGGTACTGGCAGCAATAGCTCTGCCGTTATGTTATCTATGCCTGGTGCTTTATTTTGGCTAGTGGTTTCATTGCCATAATCACTTCTGACTCCATAACGGAGGCTCCAAGTCCACAGGTTCCACCGCACACAATGGTCCAGGTATGTGGCTGCAGGCATATAGTTCCTCAGAGTATTCCCTACACCTATCCTTGATACTCTCTTGGCCATTCAGTACCTTCCCTTTTGTGCCTTTGATTGTGCTGTTGTGTGCCAAGAAAGGTTTTCGGGCCATCTTGACCTGTGAGAATAGGCACATATGGCCTATCATGACTTCTGCTTCGACTTGTTTGCAACGCTCATTCCAGTCCATTTCCTTATCTTTCATTGCCGCTTGTGGAAAATCAGCATTTAGTTGCTGAATTTTGTCTTTGTTGCCGGCCGCCTTTGCTGCTCTTCTTTTATCGGCTGTTCTGAGGGTCTCCTCGGACAACCAATAGCGTCGTTTTTCCTGCTTCTTATAGGTGAGATGCTTATTTATGGAGATACAAACTTTAAGGCTGGGTTCATACAGGACGGATTTGCCATGGAAATTCCGTGTGGAATTTCACAGCGGTGAATCCGCCTGCGGCCGCTAATACCGGGTTTACCAGCCATGTGGATGAGATTTGTCAAAAATCTCGTACACACAGGAGCGTCAATCCGTCATGGCAAAGCCATCATGAGCCGGCACTGCGGTATGGATTACCCGGCAGCAGCATGTCAATTTTCTTTTTCCATTGCGGCCGTGCTCTTCTTTATGGGAGCGCCGGCCGCAACGGAAAAGTGTGCGTCCAAGCTGCTCCAAAACCCATGGCTAAGTGCCGCGAGTTTTGAAGCAGCGCTTTCCCGGCAGAAATCTTGTGTCTTCTCACTGTGGCCAATCTGCGAGATTTGCGGTGGTAATACGTCCGTGTGACCCCAGCCTAAGGAATACACTTACAGAGGACTTGAAACTGAAGGTACAATACTATTACTCAACACTGTAGTTGTGCCTAATTAAGAACAAGGAAAAGAAACTCCGAAAACTTCGACTCATAGCAGGCCTGTACCCAAGCACCGATCAGGAGCACCCCGGATCCGTCAGGATGGTACAGAACCCCCAACAGGACACGGACACAGGTAAAATCAGCCATGTTATCAATCTGTCATCTCACAACCCCAATAATGTGGAGCTCCGTGTTCTCTCCAGGGGACTTCATTCTGTCCTACTAAAACGCGTAACAAAACAGAACTCTGCAGCGACACGGAGGAATATTTCAGGAGATTAAGACTGAAAGGGCTCATGCCCACGAGCAACGCGGGATACGCCCGCGGATTTATGCCCACGGGAGTACCGTGATTAAAAACAAAAAAGTTCCTGCAAGTGATCGCGGATTTCTGTGGTCTCCATTAATTCTATATTAATGGAGACCTCCCGTAGCGTAAATCTGCAGAAAATAGAATGTGCCGCCATTTTTTTCTCGCTGCGAAGAATTCCGCATGTGAGCATTGGCAGGCAGAATGCTTTTAGGTTTAATAGAACCTAATAGCTACAGGATTCACACACGTTTGTCCGCAGCAGGAAATGCAAAGAGATTCTGTCCATGGGCATTCACCCAAAGAGTTTTTCCATGACGAAGAGGATGCAGGACTTTCAAACAAAGGAGAAACTAGGGAAAAAGAAGAAGTCTGATTGTACACCCCCACCTGGATGCAACCCCACCTTGGACATATATATAACTCCTTTAGACATGAGGTGCAATCTACTATACTGGACAAGCAGAAAAAGGAAGCATTTAATATCAATATGCAGGAAAGAAGGGCCATCTATGCACTCAAAAACAGCAAGGAGATCACCATTAAGCCTGCAGAAAAAGGTGGCGCTATAGTCCTCATGAATACATCAGACTACAAGAAAGAAGCAGACAGACGGCTTATGGACACGAGATACTTCACCAGACTGGGGCAAGACCCGACTCAAAAATATGGGAGGGAATTGAGAAGCATCATCAGAAGTCTGTCTGTGGACTCCACAAAACTTCTGGACTTGATACCAGAGAACCCCAGGGTTGGAGTATTCTATATGCTTCCCAAACTACACAAAGCTGGCAACCCAGGAAGGCCAAATATTTCAGGTGTGGGAAACCTCACTGAAAAATTTTTGGATGGGCAGAAGGGGTCCTCAAATCAGTGAAGGGAAATACAACCAGCTACTTGAAGGACAACACAGACCTACTGAATAAACTGTCAACCGTATGTTCCTTCCCCGATGGCGCCATCCTGGTCACCATGGATGTGGAATCCTTATACTACAACATCCCACACGAAGATGGACAGACTGCCTGCCAGGCACACCTTAAGGCCAATGGGGTTTACTCTGAATCGGTGTTACAATTCACAAGATTCTTCCTCACACACAATTATTTCTTGCTTGGAAAAGAGAGATTCCCGCAACTCACCGGAACCGCCATGGGCAGTAAAATGGCACCGCAATACGCCAACCTTTTCATGGCAAAACTGCAGAGTGTCTTTCTGGCCTCCTGCCCCAGCAAACCATTGGCCTACTTCCGCTACACTGATGACATCATAATCATCTGGACCAACACTGACCAAGAACTAAAAAAATTCCATGAGAGATACAATGTATTTAACCCCACCATAAACCTGACATTAAGCTACTTGGATACAGAAATCAACTTTTTGGACACCACCATAACAATTTCAAACAACTCAATACAGACATCCCTATACAGAAAACCGATTGATTGGTCCACATACTGTACCTCAGATGGGACAGTTCCCACCCTAAACACATCAGAAAGTCCATCATCTACAGCCAGGCCATCAGATACAACCGTATCTGCTTCAACCCAACAGACAGAGAGGAACATCTATACTATCTTACAAGGACATTTATAAATCAGGGCGACCATCCCACCTCAACAGATGACCAAATCACCAGAGCCACCAGGATACCCAGGAATCACCAGAGCCACCAGGATACCCAGAAATCACCAGAGCCACCAGGATACCCAGGAATCACCAGAGCCACCGGGATACCCAGGAATCCCCAGAGCCACCAGAATACGCAGAAATCACCAGAGCCATCAGGATACCCAGGAATCACCAGAGCCACCAGGATACCAAGAAATCACCAGAGCCACCAGGATACCCAGGAATCCCCAGAGCCACCAGGATACCCAGGAATCACCAGAGCCATCAGGATACCCAGGAATCCCCAGAGCCACCAGGATACCCAGGAATCCCCAGAGCCACCAGGATACCTAGGAATCACCAGAGCCACCAGGATACCAAGAAATCACCAGAGCCACCAGGATACCCAGGAATCACCAGAGCCACCAGGATACCCAGGAATCACCAGAGCCACCAGGATACCCAGGAATCCCCAGAGCCACCAGGATACCCAGGAATCACCAGAGCCACCAGGAGACCCGGGAATCAACTACTCCAATACATAGAGAAGGAAGGAAACAATCGTGCACCTCTAGTAGTGACCTACAATCTGCAGGTAGAGGTACTAAGGAAAACCGCAATCAAACTTCATCATACCTATACAAGGATGACCATCTGAACATCATATTACCGGACTCTCCGCTTCTGTGTTACAGGCAACTTCCACATCTGAGGAACTTTATAATCAGGAGTGCATTGCCCTCTGACACACAAAAAGGAACTTATCTCTGTAGTGTAAGGAGCTGTAAGACCTGCTGACATGTACGGACCACGGACAGGATACATAACCCCAACACACAGCAGGACTATAAGATCCCTGTAATGTAAGGAGCTGTAAGACCTGCTGACATGTACGGACCGCAGACAGGATACATAAACCCAACACACAGCAGGACTATAAGATCACTGTAATGTAAGGAGCTGTAAGACCTGCTGACATGTACGGACCGCAGACAGGATACGGATCCCCAACACACAGCAGGACTATAAGATCCCTGTAATGTAAGGAGCTGTAAGACCTGCTGACATGTACAGACCGCAAACAGGATGCATAACCCCAACACACAGCAGGACTATAAGATCCCTGTAATGTAAGGAGCTGTAAGACCTGCTGACATGTACGGACCACGGACAGGATACATAACCCCAACACACAGCAGGACTATAAGATCCCTGTAATGTAAGGAGCTGTAAGACCTGCTGACATGTACGGACCGCGGACAGGATACATAACCCCAACACACAGCAGGACTATAAGATCCCTGTAATGTAAGGAGCTGTAAGACCTGCTGACATGTACGGACCGCCGACAGGATACATAACCCTAACAGACAGCAGGACTATAAGATCCCTGTAATGTAAGGAGCTGTAAGACCTGCTGACATGTACGGACCGCAGACAGGATACATAACCCCAACAGACAGCAGGACTATAAGATCCCTGTAATGTAAGGAGCTGTAAGACCTGCAGACATGTACGGACCGCAGACAGGATACATAACCCCAACAGACAGCAGGACTATAAGATCCCTGTAATGTAAAGAGCTGTAAGACCTGCTGACATGTACGGACCGCAGACAGGATACATAACCCCAACACACAGCAGGACTATAAGATCCCTGTAATGTAAAGAGCTGTAAGACCTGCTGACATGTACGGACCGCAGACAGGATACATAACCCCAACACACAGCAGGACTATAAGATCCCTGTAATGTAAGGAGCTGTAAGACCTGCTGACATGTACGGACCGCCGACAGGATACAGATCTCCAACACACAGCAGGACTATAAGATCCCTGTAATGTAAAGAGCTGTAAGACCTGCTGACATGTACGGACCGCCGACAGGATACATAACCCCAACACACAGCAGCACTATAAGATCCCTGTAATCTACGGAGCTGTAAGACCTGCTGACATATACGGACCGCAGACAGGATACAGATCTCCAGCACACAGCAGGACTATAAGATCCCTATAATGTAAGGAGCTGTAAGCCCTGCTGACATGTACGGACCGCGGTCAGGATACACAACCCCAAAACACAGCTGGACTATAAGATCCCTGTAATGTAAGTAGCTGTAAGACCTGCTGACATGTACGGACCGCGGACAGGATACGGATCCCCAACACACAGCAGGACTATAAGATCCCTGTAATGTAAGGAGCTGTAAGACCTGCTGACATGTACGGACCGCAGACAGGATACATAACCCCAACACAATGCAGGACTATAAGATCCCTTTAATGTAAGGAGCTGTAAGACCTGCTGACATGTACGGACCGCAGACAGGATACATAACCCCAACACACAGCAGGACTATAAGATCCCTTTAATGTAAGGAGCTGTAAGACCTGCTGACATGTACGGACCGCAGACAGGATACATAACCCCAACACACAGCAGGACTATAAGATCCCTGTAATGTAAGGAGCTGTAAGACCTGCTGACATGTACGAATAAACAATATATATTAACTGCAGCACTCACATAGAATCGTTGCAATCAGATTCTGATATCCTGTAATACATACAGCGAGGAGTGGATGGATGCAGCAGCCCGGTTAGGTCCGGATCAAGACCTAAAAAACCTTGAAAAAGGCCCAAACAGTGGCCGAAACGTCGCTGGGTTTTTGTTCATGGAGGAATAAAGATTTAAAAATCATTTGAAATCACATCTGATGCTGCCTGGTCTATACTCTATTACCCTGCTGACATGTACGGACCGCAGACAGAATACATAACCCCAACACACAGCAGGACTATAAGATCCCTGTAATGTAAGGAGCTGTAAGACCTGTTGACATGTACGGACCGCAGACAGGATACATAACCCCAACACACAGCAGAACTATAAGATCCCTGTAATGTAAGGAGCTGTAAGACCTGCTGACATGTACGGACCGCAGACAGGATACATAATCCCAACACACAGCAGGACTATAAGATCCCTGTAATGTAAGGAGCTGTAAGACCTGCTGACATGTACGGACCGTGGGCAGGATACAGATCCCCAACACACAGCCCGACTATAAGATCCCTGTAATGTAAGGAGCTGTAAGACCTGCTGACATGTACGGACCGCAGACAGGATACGGATCCCCAACACACAGCAGGACTATAAGATCCCTGTAATGTAAGGAGCTGTAAGACCTGCTGACATGTACGGACCGCAGACTGGATACGGATCCCCAACACACAGCAGGACTATAAGATCCCTGTAATGTAAGGAGCTGTAAGACCTGCTGACATGTACGGACCGCAGACTGGATACGGATCCCCAACACACAGCAGGACTATAAGATCCCGGGGACATTCACATGTTCCATGTCTGATGTTGTGTAGCTGATCCTCTGCAGTAAATGTCCTGTTGAGGGCCTTTATGTTGGAGGAACAGGACAAAAACTGAGAGCGAGGATAAGGTGTAACCACCACACAATTAAAGAAACACAGAATTACCTGTGACTGAGCATTGTTCTAGTCACGGACACAACACACAACATAAAACAGTTACTATATTAAAGACAATTTCAGATCCCAACGTCACAGAAGAATTTGGGAGTACAAGTTTATATCCATACTGGATACTAGGAGGGGGCTTCTTGCATCAGTGGAGAACATCAGAAATCTATAGCAGTGGTAACACTCTGGTCTGGTGACCCCCTAACATCAATTTAGGGGCCATAAATTTTTCACATCCCTTATCAGTGGACTAATTAAGTATTTACTTCACTACTCATCCTATTCTGGTATTGTTTTAAGTGCAGATTAATCCCACCATGTCTGTGCCTTTTTATATGTATGTATATATATATATATATATATATATATATATATATATATACCTCTTCTGATCTATTCCATTATAACTGAGGAAGAACTCTGAGTTGGTTTGAAAGCTCAGTATTACATCATGTATTTTTATTAGCCATTAAAAGGTCTCATATCTACAGGATTACTTGGTTTCTCTTACTGAGAACAATCACATTTTGCTCTACTGGCGACACCGGACCAAACTTTTTTTGTGTTATCTCTATATTGCGACGTCACTGTGTATATTATCTCTACACTGGGGCATCACTGTGTGTATTATCCATGTGGTGTGACATCATTGTGTGTATTAATTCTGTACTGTGACATCACTGTGTGTATTATCCATGTGCTGTGACATCATTGTGCGTATTATCTCTGTAGTGAGCCATCACTGTGCAAATTATCCCATCACTGTGTGCATTATCTCTGTACTGTGACATCACTGTGTATAATATACACAGTGATGTCATAGTACAGGGATATTGCACACTTTCTGCCTGAAGGCTTGGTGGTAGCAAATTCAATAAAACAGTTTCGGGGGGCCTGGATGTCTTTCTTTAGCGATACAATATTATATGTTATAATCACTAATAACTTCAGAAGGGTCAGTGATTCAGGGATTATCTTGATTGCCAAACTGGAGTTGGGAAGCACTTTTTTCTTAACCCCTTAGTGACCATGCCTGTTTGCGCCTTAATGACCAGGCAAATTTTATATATATATATATTACGCAAAAGCGTTCACTGACTGACGGGATCGACACTAATCCTCTAACTTCCAGGTGGCGTACAAATGTGAAATTTGGCATAACCATTCTTTAGGTCATAAGTAGGAAGAGGAAAGGGGTCACAACTTGATTATTCAATGCTAAGTACAAAAGTAAGTGACTTGATAAAGTCGTAGGGTACGACGAAACGCGTTGCACTGAGTATGCACAGAGTGTACTAATAAAACTTTGAAGCGAGTGATGTTTGCAGCCTGACCCTGGTGTTTAAGTCCTGAGAGCGCGGGCAGCTTTTCTCATCTTACGGATCTTTCAAGTGGGTCCTGCAATCCAGCAGGACACAGAAGCCCAGCAGCCCAGCGGACGAACTAGGGGATTTACATACTAACGAGGAAGTGGAGGTGTTGGTGAGGCCTCTTAACAGGGGCTCTCGCCAAACACCGGGTGAGTCCATCTCATTTTGTCTTGGTTATAGCACTCCTTTAGAGTGTTATATCTATTTTATTTGATAACTCCTAGTCTACACCGGTAGCGCTTCCCTGACGTGTGTTTGCCCTATGTAATGTAACTAATAACACACATCTGTACCGCCCATCATCCACAGTGCAGGAGGAAAGTAAGTGACCCCCTATGTCATGTAACTAATAACACACATCTGTACCGTACAATCATGAAATTTGCCACAACTATTTTTTAGGTCATAAATAGAAATAGTAAAGGGGTCGCAACTTCAATATTTACAGCTAAGTTTTTCACAGTGAAAAACTGTAAAAATCCACGATATATGAGTTCTTTTCTCAGAACTCCTAAAGCCTTGGTAAATGATTTGTATACTGAGGAGAATCTACCTCACTTCTATGTGTATAAAGTGAGGAGAATCTACCTCACCTCTGTGTATATACTGAGGAGAATCAACCTCACCTCTATGTGTAAATACTGAGGAGGATCTACTTCCCCTATATGTTTATATACTGAGGGGAATCTACCTCACCTCTATGTATATACACTGAGGAGAATCTACCTCACCTTCATGTGTATATACTGAGGGGAATCCACCTCACCTCTATGTGTATATACTAAAGAGAATCTAACTGACCTCCCTGCGTATACACTAAGGAGAATCTACCTCACCTCTATGTGTATATACTGAGGAGGATCTACTTCCCCTATATGTGTATATACTGAGGGGAATCTACCTCACCTCTATGTATATACACTGAGGAGAATCTACCTCACCTTCATGTGTATATACTGAGGAGAATCCACCTCACCTCTATGTGTATATACTGAAGAGAATCTAACTGACCTCCCTGCGTATACACTAAGGAGAATCTACATCACCTCTATGTGTATATCCTGAGGTGACTCTACATCCGCTCTATGTGTATATACTGAGGAGAATCTACCTCACCTCTGTGTGTATATACTGAGGAGAATCTACCTCACCTCTATGTATATATACTGAGGAGAATCTACCTCACCTCTATGTGTATATACTGAGGAGAATCTACCTCACCTCTGTGTGTATATACTGAGGAGAATCTACCTCACCTCTATGTGTATATACTAAGGAGAATCTACATCACCTCTATGTGTATATCCTGAGGTGACTCTACATCCGCTCTATGTGTATATACTGAGGAGAATCTACCTCACCTCTGTGTGTATATACTGAGGAGAATCTACCTCACCTCTATGTATATATACTGAGGAGAATCTACCTCACCTCTATGTGTATATACTGAGGAGAATCTACCTCACCTCTGTGTGTATATACTGAGGAGAATCTACCTCACCTCTATGTGTATATACTGAGGAGAATCTACCTCACCTCTATGTGTATATACTGAGGAGAATCTACCTCACCTCTATGTGTATTTAGTGAGGAGAATCTACCTCACCTCTATGTATATATACTGAGGAGAATCTACCTCCCCTCTATGTGTATATACTGAGGAGAATCTACCTCACCTCTATGTATATATACTGAGGAGAATCTACTTCCCCTCTGGGTATATACTGAGGAGAATCTACCTCCCCTTTTTGTGTATATATTGAGGAGAATCTACCTCACCTCTATGTGTATATACTGAGGAGAATGTACCTCACCTCTATGTGTATATACTGAGGGGACTCTACCTTACCTCTATGTGTATATACTGAGGAGAATCTACCTCACCTCTATGTGTATATACTGAGGAGAATGTACCTCACCTCTATGTGTATATACTGAGGAGAATCTACCTCACCTCTATGTGTATATACTGAGGAGAATGTACCTCCCCTCTATGTGTATATATTGAGGAGAATCTACCTCACCTCTATGTGTATATACTGAGGAGAATGTACCTCACCTCTATGTGTATATACTGAGGGGACTCTACCTTACCTCTATGTGTATATACTGAGGAGAATCTACCTCCCCTCTATGTGTATATACTGAGGAGAATCTACCTCACCTCTGTGTGTATATACTGAGGAGAATCTACCTCCCCTCTATGTGTATATATTGAGGAGGATCTACCTCACCTCTATGTGTATATACTGAGGAGAATGTACCTCACCTCTATGTGTATATACTGAGGGGACTCTACCTTACCTCTATGTGTATATACTGAGGAGAATCTACCTCACCTCTATGTGTATATACTGAGGAGAATGTACCTCACCTCTATGTGTATATACTGAGGAGAATCTACCTCACCTCTATGTGTATATACTGAGGAGAATCTACCTCACCTCTATGTGTATATACTGAGGAGAATCTACCTCACCTCTATGTGTATATACTGAGGGGACTCTACCTTACCTCTATGTGTATATACTGAGGAGAATCTACCTCACCTCTATGTGTATATACTGAGGAGAATCTACCTCCCCTCTATGTGTATATACTGAGGAGAATCTACCTCACCTCTGTGTGTATATACTGAGGACAATCTACCTCCCCTCTATGTGTATATACTGAGGACAATCTACCTCCCCTCTATGTGTATATACTGAGGACAATCTACCTCCCCTCTATGTGTATATACTGAGGAGAATCTACCTCTCGTCTGTGTATATACTGAGGATAATCTACCTCACCTCTATGTGTATATACTGAGGAGAATCTACCTCACCTCTATGTGTATGTACTGAGAAGAATCTACTTCCCCTCTATGTGTGTATACGTTGGAGAATCTACCTCACCTCTATGTGTATATACTGAGAAGAATCTACCTTCCCTCTATGTGTATACACTGAGGAGAATCTACCTCACCTCTATGTGTATATACTGAGAAGAATCTACCTATCCTCTATGTGTATATACCGAGGAGAATCTACCTAACCTCTCTGTGTATATACTGAGGAGAATCTACCTCACCTCTAGGTGTATTAACTGAGAAGAATCTACCTCCCCTCTATGTATATATACTGAGGGGAATCTACCTTCCCTATATGTCTATACACTGAAGAGAATCTACTTCACCACTCTGTGTATATACTGAGGAGAATCTACCTCCCTCTATGTGTATATACTGAGGAGAATCTACCTCACCGCTATGTGTATATACTGAGGGGAATCTACCTCACCTCTATGTGTATATACTGAGGAGAATCTACCTCACCACTATGTGTATATACTGAGGAGAATCTACCTCACCTCTATGTGTATATACTGAGGAGAATCTACCTCACCTCTATGTCTATATACTGAGGACAATCTACTTCCCCTCTCTGTGTATATACTGAGGGGAATCTACCTTCCCTCTATGTCTATACACTGAGGAGAATCTACCTCACCTCTATGTGTATATACTGAGGAGAATCCACCTCACCTCTGTGTGTATATACTGAGGAGAATCTACCTCACCTCTATGTGTATATACTGAGGAGAATCTACCTCCCCTCTATGTGTAAATACTGAGGAGGATCTACTTCCCCTATATGTTTATATACTGAGGGGAATCTACCTCACCTCTATGTATATACACTGAGGAGAATCTACCTCACCTTCATGTGTATATACTGAGGAGAATCCACCTCACCTCTATGTGTATATACTGAAGAGAATCTAACTGACCTCCCTGCGTATACACTAAGGAGAATCTACGTCACCTCTATGTGTATATCCTGAGGTGACTCTACATCCGCTCTATGTGTATATACTGAGGAGAATCTACCTCACCTCTGTGTGTATATACTGAGGAGAATCTACCTCACCTCTATGTATATATACTGAGGAGAATCTACCTCACCTCTATGTGTATATACTGAGGAAAATCTACCTCACCTCTGTGTGTATATACTGAGGAGAATCTACCTCACCTCTATGTGTATATACTGAGGAGAATCTACCTCACCTCTATGTGTATATACTGAGGGGAATCTACCTCACCTCTATGTGTATATACTGAGGAGAATCTACCTCACCTCTATGTGTATATACTGATGAGAATCTTTCTCAGCTCTATGTGTATATACTGAGGGGAATCTACCTCCCCTCTATGTGTATATACTGAGGACAATCCACCTCACCTCTATGTGTATATACTGAGGAGAATCTACCTCACCTCTATGTGTATATACTGAAGAGAATCTACCTCACCTCTGTGTGTATATACTGAGGACAATCTACCTCACCTCTATGTGTATATACTGAGGAGAATCTACCTCACCTCTATGTGTATATACTGAGGAGAATCTACCTCACCTCTGTGTGTATATACTGAGGAGAATCTACCTCCCCTCTATGTGTATATATTGAGGAGGATCTACCTCACCTCTATGTGTATATACTGAGGAGAATGTACCTCACCTCTATGTGTATATACTGAGGGGACTCTACCTTACCTCTATGTGTATATACTGAGGAGAATCTACCTCACCTCTATGTGTATATACTGAGGAGAATGTACCTCACCTCTATGTGTATATACTGAGGAGAATCTACCTCACCTCTATGTGTATATACTGAGGAGAATCTACCTCACCTCTATGTGTATATACTGAGGAGAATCTACCTCACCTCTATGTGTATATACTGAGGGGACTCTACCTTACCTCTATGTGTATATACTGAGGAGAATCTACCTCACCTCTATGTGTATATACTGAGGAGAATCTACCTCCCCTCTATGTGTATATACTGAGGAGAATCTACCTCACCTCTGTGTGTATATACTGAGGACAATCTACCTCCCCTCTATGTGTATATACTGAGGACAATCTACCTCCCCTCTATGTGTATATACTGAGGACAATCTACCTCCCCTCTATGTGTATATACTGAGGAGAATCTACCTCTCGTCTGTGTATATACTGAGGATAATCTACCTCACCTCTATGTGTATATACTGAGGAGAATCTACCTCACCTCTATGTGTATGTACTGAGAAGAATCTACTTCCCCTCTATGTGTGTATACGTTGGAGAATCTACCTCACCTCTATGTGTATATACTGAGAAGAATCTACCTTCCCTCTATGTGTATACACTGAGGAGAATCTACCTCACCTCTATGTGTATATACTGAGAAGAATCTACCTATCCTCTATGTGTATATACCGAGGAGAATCTACCTAACCTCTCTGTGTATATACTGAGGAGAATCTACCTCACCTCTAGGTGTATTAACTGAGAAGAATCTACCTCCCCTCTATGTATATATACTGAGGGGAATCTACCTTCCCTATATGTCTATACACTGAAGAGAATCTACTTCACCACTCTGTGTATATACTGAGGAGAATCTACCTCCCTCTATGTGTATATACTGAGGAGAATCTACCTCACCGCTATGTGTATATACTGAGGGGAATCTACCTCACCTCTATGTGTATATACTGAGGAGAATCTACCTCACCACTATGTGTATATACTGAGGAGAATCTACCTCACCTCTATGTGTATATACTGAGGAGAATCTACCTCACCTCTATGTCTATATACTGAGGACAATCTACTTCCCCTCTCTGTGTATATACTGAGGGGAATCTACCTTCCCTCTATGTCTATACACTGAGGAGAATCTACCTCACCTCTATGTGTATATACTGAGGAGAATCCACCTCACCTCTGTGTGTATATACTGAGGAGAATCTACCTCACCTCTATGTGTATATACTGAGGAGAATCTACCTCCCCTCTATGTGTAAATACTGAGGAGGATCTACTTCCCCTATATGTTTATATACTGAGGGGAATCTACCTCGCCTCTATGTATATACACTGAGGAGAATCTACCTCACCTTCATGTGTATATACTGAGGAGAATCCACCTCACCTCTATGTGTATATACTGAAGAGAATCTAACTGACCTCCCTGCGTATACACTAAGGAGAATCTACGTCACCTCTATGTGTATATCCTGAGGTGACTCTACATCCGCTCTATGTGTATATACTGAGGAGAATCTACCTCACCTCTGTGTGTATATACTGAGGAGAATCTACCTCACCTCTATGTATATATACTGAGGAGAATCTACCTCACCTCTATGTGTATATACTGAGGAAAATCTACCTCACCTCTGTGTGTATATACTGAGGAGAATCTACCTCACCTCTATGTGTATATACTGAGGAGAATCTACCTCACCTCTATGTGTATATACTGAGGGGAATCTACCTCACCTCTATGTGTATATACTGAGGAGAATCTACCTCACCTCTATGTGTATATACTGAGGAGAATCTTTCTCAGCTCTATGTGTATATACTGAGGGGAATCTACCTCCCCTCTATGTGTATATACTGAGGACAATCCACCTCACCTCTATGTGTATATACTGAGGAGAATCTACCTCACCTCTATGTGTATATACTGAAGAGAATCTACCTCACCTCTGTGTGTATATACTGAGGACAATCTACCTCACCTCTGTGTGTATATACTGAGGAGGATCTACCTCACCTCTGTGTGTATATACTGAGGAGAATCTACCTCACCTCTGTGTGTATATACTGAGGAGAATCTACCTCACCTCTATGTGTATATACTGAGGGGAATCTACCTCACCTCTATGTGTATATACTGAGGAGAATCTACCTCACCTCTATGTGTATATACTGAGGAGAATCTACCGCACCTCTTTGTGTATATACTGAGGAGAATCTACCTCACCTCTGTGTGTATATACTGAGGAGAATCCACCTCACCTCTATGTATATATACTGAGGGGAATCTACCTCATCACTCTGTGTATATACTGAGGAGAATCTACCTCACCTCTATGTGTATATACTGAGGAGAATCTACCTCACCTCTATGTGTATATACTGAGGATAATCTACCTCATCACTCTGTGTATATACTGAGGAGAATCTACCTCACCTCTAAGTGTATATACTGAGGAGAATCTACCCCACCTCTAAGTGTATATACTGAGGGGAATCTACCTCACCTCTGTGTGTATATACTGAGGAGAATACACCTCACCTCTGTGTGTATATACTGAGGAGAATCTACCCCACCTCTGTGTGTATATACTGAGGCGAATCTACCTCACCTCTCTATGTGTATATACTGAGGAGAATCTACCTCCCCCCTATGTGTATACACAGTCTTGTCTTCTGCATCCTTCGCTCGGAGCGCAAGATGATTGCTCAACGATTATCGCTCAAAAATTGCTCAAAAGTTTTTTTGATCAATAATCTTTGTGTCTAAACCAAACTTTAAGCAGGAAATGTCTATATTTGGGTGTCACGAGGTAAGGTGAGATGCCCCAAAGGAAAAACAGAACCAAAGTTTCAACTTTAACCCTTTAAAAACCAGAATATGTCGGTCTTAAAGGGCCAGACACTTTTGAGTGATTTCACTCATCTTCTGGTTTATGGCCCGATTTTCTTTCCTGGCTTGCCAAAACTATTTTCGCTGCATGTTTTTCTCTTCACATTTAGAGCTATTTTATAATTCCTTTTGTTCACTACAATTTTTTCAATTTTTAAAAACTTTTTATTAAGGTTAATACAAGGCAAAAAAAGCAACAAAAATGATTTTTTAAATGAATAGATCGTTATTTTAACATATAACAATTTTAAAGATTAAGTACAGTAATGTTTCAGACATTTATATACATAATTTGTGTGATCTACGATTACTGGCAGATATGGCGACGGTTTATGTTGGCGTCAGCAGTGGGTTGTTTTCTTTTTTTAAATTTTTTTTCTTTTATTCTGCAATTTTTCTTTACTTGTTTTTGTAACTTTTATTTTTTAACATCTGCCCCCCATGATGTCATATCAGAGCTCTGGGGAACTTTCACACTGTATTTTCTTTATTTGACACTTTTGTTCACTAAAAGGCCGCGGTCAGACGAACAATTTTTTTTGCGCATGTATAGGCATGTTAAAAATTAGCTCTATTACAACCAATGCTTTCTAATGGAAGCGAAAACATGTCCGTTTTTTAGAAGTGCTAAAAAAAAAATCGCACCTGCAAAAGATAGGACATGTGAGTGCAAAAATTGCTCATCTGACCGAGCCCTAACTGGGATATCCACAGGAGCAGCATCCATAGAAGTCCCAGTAGTCTCTGTCCCAGCTGGCCAGGGGTCTGCTAAGACCCTGTTGCTCTGACATGCCGCGGGCTGCCAGCAATCATGTGATTGGTGGGTCCCATGCAGGAAACGGCGCTGCTGCTTCCTGCATTCTCTACATAGTGCTCACTGAGTGCAATGTAGCCTGAAAAAGAGAAGGCAGAAGCGGGTAAATCCACTTCTATCTTCTCCTTCGGTCCACGGCTGTAACTGACACCTGAGCTTTAATCCCGCATTGTACTTTTACTATCATCCGGGATTAAAGCCCAGGACCAAGCACTGTGTATTTGTGCGGATGCAATAATTAATGATGTATAAAGAATTTAATATACCTATTTAGCCAATAGAAATTACATTAAGTATATATCTATTGTGTGTTTTAACCCTTTCCAATCCACTGTCTGACGTCTGAAGACATTCTGATTGAAGGCTGTACACAGCTCCGATGTCGGAAGACGTTCGGCAGGGTATTCTTACTGTATATTACTGGCCGCTCTGTTGTCGGGGGGCCTCTCCAGCATGTCCCATACCGCAGTACTGACTCTAACCAGCAGATGGCACCATTGTATAATGGCAGAAAGAGAAAGCCCCCTAGGAAACCCTGAATCCAAAATTGGATTGCAAAGGGTTAAAGAACGCATAGCACAGTATCTATGTAATTGTCAAAAAAAAAACCCAAAAAAACAAGTGCGAGGTAGTAGTTGAAGACCTGTGCGGTGCAAGCACGCCGGAGCGGCCCCTTCAGCGCAAGCGCATCTAATCCAGGGAGAAGACGGCATTGGTCGTCGCCATGGAGACGGGGACGCCAGCACCGGAGGGGGTAAGTGTATAACGTCTGTATGGCCAATATTTAATGCACGATGTATATTACAAAGTGCATTAATATGGCCATACAGAAGTGCTTAACCCCACTTGCTATCATGGGACAACCCCTTTAATGCTAATTAAACTTTCCCCACAGCAGGCAGAAATGGTATAGCCTCTAGCTACTGCTGCACCATGGAATTGTTCTTAAGTGAAAGCAAAAAAACCTCACTCAAGATGGTGTCTGATAAGCATCAGAGGGGGGCAGCACTGCATGGGAGTGGCTGCAATACACACAGGAGACCTCCAGAATGTGACATGCGATCATGTGAGGGGGCAGGGATGGAAAAATGTGTTTTCAATAGAGTGGCCCTTTAACATAAGAATAAAGGGCTCAGACAAAAGCTATAACAAAGCTAAAGAGGGTACAAACATGTCCCTCCGACATGAAGCGCTCTCTGCTCTAATTATACGGATGACTATATTGCATATTATTCATCAAGCTAGTTACCACAACCCATAAATTGTGCCTGTGGGACAGGACTGCGGCGTTTATACACTGTCACACGGCGCTCTATAAAGTCCTGGTACACAGGTGAAAGGAACTGCGGCGATAAAAAGAAATTAGAGGTAGAAGACGTCGCTAAATAGTTAGAAAATCCGCGGCAATTACTGTTTTATGAATTAAGAACTATTTGACTTGCTGCTAATGGTCCTGATACTGGTACTGAACCAGAACTAATGCTGCAAAATTACAGGAGGAACATCATCTAAAATATCATCTAAAATATCATTGTGTCCTAATTTCAAGGTCATTGGACAATTATATGGGTCTTCTCTTAACTACGCGCATAATTTGGGTAGAAATGAAGAATAGTTCGGCATTAAGCATGTAATATTACATGTAATGGCATAAAATCGGCAGGCCATAAATAGTGCGATGAGGAGCCGCCATTCATTTCCATATTTTTGTAGTGAAGTCTCCGTAAAAATACGCAGTTAAGTCAGGGACAAAATAACTGCTGCCGCCTGACAGGATGACTGATTGTACGACAGGAATGGATTACCGGAGCCTCCCAGGCGGCAGCTGATGAACAACAACACCCATCAGGTGGGCAGGAATGCTTTCCTAGGATTTGCCGTACTTTTTACATTTTTCGCTATTCCAGCCCTTCCAGACTTTTTAGTTTTTCATCTTTTTTTTCATCTTTTTTCATCAGAACCTTTTTAATTTTTCTGCCCACAATGTGGTAGGGATTCTTGTTTTTGCGCGTTGTGTTTTTATCGATACTCTTTAGTCTACCATAAAATGTACCCACAAACCTTTACAAATTTTTAAGTGGGGTAGCATAAGAAGAAAACCAACTGCTGCGTGATTGGGGGCTTCATTGTGATGGCGTTTACATTTTGGTAACAATGACTTCTTCGCTGTATTCTTCAGTTCTGTGTGTTTCCGGTGAGACCAAATTTATAGTTTTTATGTTGTACTAATTTAAAAAAAAAAGTTAAATATTTGTTACACAATCTTTCCCTCACGGTACTCCGAGATCCGTAACCCCTTTTTCTCATTTTTATTTTCTCCCCTCTTATTCATCCATCGATGTCGCTGACTAAAGGTTGTTTTTTGCGCTTTATAATGTACCGAAAAACTTTAAAATATTTCCAAGTAGAGTAAAATAGAAAAAAATGCAATTCTGCCATCTTGGGGGAATCTATTTTTCACATCATCCACAGTGTGGCAATAAATGACATGATAACGTCACTCTGTGGGTCAGTGCCATTATGGCAAGACCAGATCTATTTATCATATATACTGGAGTATTAGCCGACCCGAGTATAAGCCAAGCACAAAAAACTGGTAAAACGTATTGACTCGAGTATAAGCCTAGCTATACTCCAGTATATACTAGGCAAAGAAAAAATGCAATACTCACCTCCCAGCCGGCGTCTGTGTCCTCGACGCCCGTCTTCCCGGCGGTGCAGCAAGCTGCTTGAGAATTCTCCCCGCTGTCATCTCCCTGCTCAGCTTTGAATTCTCCCACCGTCAGTGCTGTGTAAGTAAGCGCTGTAATTGGATCAAGCGCCAGCCAATCCCAGCTGGCGCCCGATAAACCAATCACAGCCATTCAGTGATGTCATCCACTAAATGGCTGTGAATGATCAAGCGCCGGCAGGGATTGGCTGGCGCTCGATCCAATCACAGCGCTTACTTACACAGCGCTCACGGCAGTAGAATTCAAAGCCGAGCAGGGAGATGACAGTGGAGAAAATTCTTAAGCAGCTTGCCGCACCGCCGGGAAGACGGGCGTCGAGGACACAGACGCCAGCTGGGAGGTGAGTATTGCGGGTTTTTTGTTGTTTTTTTTTACCTCACTCGAATATAAGCCGAGGGGGGCTTTTTCAGCATAAAAAAATGTGCTGAAAAACTAGGCTTATACTCGAGTATATATGATATTTTTTATTACTTTAAAAAAATTTAATATTTGTGGAAAAAACTACAATTACTTTCTGCCGCCATCATCTGACAGCCAGAACTTTGTTAGTTGTGTGAGGGCTCATGTTTTTGGTGGGATGTCCTCTAATTTCTTTTGGTACCATTTTGGTTACATAAAACTTGATGACTATTAGTTTTTTTCTTGGAGATCGGGTGCCAATTCCGGCGTTCTGTATTTAGTTTCATTCGATGACATTCCCTGGGATAAATATGCATTACTTTGATAAATCAGACTGTTATGGATGCATCGGTACCAAATATGTTTTATCTTTCAGAAGGCCCCCAGCTGCTATGGCAACCAAACAGCACCTCGAGATCTCAATGTGAGGGGGGAGCTGTTCGGGACCCCTGAACACGGTTTGGGACATTTAGATGCCGCTGTTAAAATTAGCAGCATTTAAAGAGGTTAACACCCACAATCAGCGTTCGCGCTGATCAAGGTTGTTGTGGGTGAATGTCAGCTGTCAAAGACGCCCCCACCCGCTGTATGTGGAGCGGGATCGACCCCCCCACCCGCTGTATGTGGAGCGGGATCGACCCCCACACCCACTGTATGTGGAGCGGGATCGACCCCCACACCCACATGACACAGATATACAACCTGTCAGGTGACATTTACCACGCAATGAGCTGAAAAACTTTTTTACATTTTTAGGCGGGGTAAAATGTAACACAGATCCCAATTGCAGCATTTTGGGGGAGGTTTCATCTTAGCAGCATCCATTGTGTGGCGACAATTCATTTTCTTCTTCAAGTCAGATATAATTACGGTGATACCAAATTTACATGTTTTTTTATGTTGCACAACTTTAAAATCAAATCAAATTTTTTGCCAGAGAAATGCTTTCCATTTCCACATTCTAAGGTCCGTGCTATGTTTCATTTTCTGTCAGGGTCGCTGTGGGAGGGTTTGTTATTTTGGGGGTAAAGCTGCAGTTTTTATTGGCATCAAATTAGAGTAAATAAAACATTTATTTTGGTCTTTTTGTTGAATTTTTTTTATAGATGGGTGCCCTATGAAAGCTATTCTGGCATTGTGCGGTTATGGTGTTCACCGTGTGGGGTAAATATTGGGATATTTTAATAGTTCATACTTTTATTGACAGTACGATACCAATTACACCTTTTATTCACCTATTTTTCAGTTCCGCTAAAGGACTTGACGTTACGATCACCGGATTGCTTGTATCATATATCGCAGTACTTTTGTAATGCAGTATATGATTGTCACATTGCCCTGAACATAAGACGCACCACGTCGATGACGAATGTAAGGTTGTGTTAACGGCAGACTGCGGAACAGAGTGAAGCACCATATAATTAAAAAAAAGTAAGGAATAACCTTACTCTGACTTCTAAAATAGGAGCATACCTGCCTAAAGGCGAGGTCATCACCTTGATAAAAATGGCCCCACGTCTCGGGCCTCAGCCACTGACTCTAGCACCTAAAAGAAAGAAAACACAAAAGGACAACATAAGTACCACTTTGCATTATAGCAGAATTAGCCTGCAGACGGCCGGGTCAGATCTCCAGCGAGAATTCTCGCAGCAGGATCCAACTTGCGTCCCTGCAGAGACCAGTGCGACTCTCACCTGCTCCCGCGGCTCTGGCTCTGTGATGTGCCGGCTGCCGCCCTGCCGGCGCATATGCTGAGCGGAGCAAGCGCGCAGGGAAGGACATTTCGGTGCGGGCCTCTGTGAGACCTGCACAGAAATACAACATGCCGCGACTTGTTTTCCACGTGTATTTTCACGCGGACAAATCGCGGCCGTCTGAAAAGGATTGTAGGCGGACACGGGCGGAAATTCTGCGGGAAATCCCTCCGCGGAATTTCCGCCCATGTGCCAATGAACATGACGTTACTCCACCAAGACTGAGGCAGAAGAGTGCACGAACCCGGAAGGGATAGAAGCATAATAATCATTCCTACGGACGCGTTTTCTATCACACAGGAGGCATCCATACAGTCTTACTGGGGAAAATGACTTACCTGCATGCAAGCCAAACATGAGCTGGACATGTCGCTACATTAACCCTGAGTGCAGGACATACCACACCCAGGATGAACCTATGGTTGTGTTCACACAGGGAAAGAGAACGTGCGTACACAACTCCACAAACACCAGATAACATTCCGTACTGTAAGGCTATAGCAAAGCGGACATGCATGCAAACAACCAACAACTACAGACAAACGCCAAGAAACAATATTTATACTTACGTAATGCGGCCATGAAAAGGGCTAATCTTCAAAACTGATTTCGGTGTCCACCATACATGTTTTTGTATGAAAATTCTTCCCATGACCCCGGAGCATAAAATCACGTGACAAGTTTTCCGCGGATCAGTTTCAGTCTGAATCCACATTAGATGGGAAAATCCAGCGATCGGAGCGACTTCCAACGAGGCCGGTCATCAGTGCTGGACTAGCCGGGGTCTCTCTGCCAATCGAGTGGGGTTTACTCATATAACTCTGTGGAGAGTATACCGAGAATGGCGCGATCAAGGAAAACATCCAGCGAAAGGGGATCCTGTGGATGGAAACAACTCATCACTGAAAGGGGTCGGAGGAGGATGTCAGGAATCGTTCTGACCAACAGGCTGCACAGTCAGCTGAATACAACGCTGGAGCTCCAACTAACGTGTCCGAACGCACAACTCGCCATTCCTCCGCACGGATGGGCTATAACAGCAGACAACCAGTTCCAGCGCCATTGTGTCTAAGAGAAACAGAAAGACTCCAGTGGGCAAAAGAGCACAAAACTTGTATCACTGAGCAGCAGGAAAACATCTCCTGGTCAGATGGATCCAGATTTTGGTTGCACTGTTATGATGGGAGGTCAGAATTTGGCGCAAGCAGCATGAATGAATGACCCCTTCCTGTCAGCTGGTCAGAACACGTCAGCACCCCTTTCTAATCTGCGACAACTACAAGAAGCTTCCTGTCCGCAGGGGCCGATATTCCTGCAGAATGATTTCAGCATGTAGTGGAATCTACGCCACGAGGAATTGCTACAGTTCTGAAGGCCAAAGGAGGTCTAATGCTCTAGTACTGTGGTGGCGAACCTATGGCATGCGTGCCAGAGGCGGCACGCAAAGCTCTTTTGGCTGGCATGCGCGCCAGCGGGAGCTCACCATGGTAGTAAATATCGGCCGCTGTGCCACAGCTCCCTGGCCGGTATTCACTTAGCGATGCTGATCCCAGGCGCACACTGTGACTTCAGTGAGCACCCAGGATCCTCCTTGCCTGACGTCTCCTCTTTGGTTCCGCAAGAGAAGAGGGGAGGAAGCATCTGGACGCACACACTGATGTCACACTGTGAGGAGAGGAGCAGTGGCACTTTGATAAGGAGGAAAGAATAAGCATATGGTTCTCAGGGGGACACTATTACTACTGGGGCTGATATAGGGGATACTATTAGTAATAGTGTCTCTTATATTGGACCTAGTAGTAACATTACTACTGGGGCCGCTGTGGGGGTCACTATTGCTACTGGGGCTACTGTGGGGGTCACTACTACTTCTGGAGCCGCTGTGGGGGTCACTATTACTGCTGGGGCTACTGTGGGGGTCACTATTACTACTAGGGGTACTGTGGGGACACTTATTACTGAGGCTAATGTAGGGGTCACTATTACTACTGGGGCTACTGCGATGGTCATTATTACTACTGGGACAAATGTGGGGGTCACTATTACTACTGGGGCTGCTGAGAGGGTCACGATTACTACTACAGCTACTATGGAGGTTACTATTACAACTGGGGCCACTGTAAAGGGTCACTGTTACTGCTGGGGCTGCTGTAGGGGCTCACTATAACTGCTGGGGTTACTGTGGGGGTCACTATTACTGCTGAGACGACTGTGGGGGGTCACTAGTACTGCTGGGGCTACTGTGGGTGGTCACTATTACTACTGGGGCCGCTGGTGGGGTCACTATTACTACTGGGGCAAGTGTGGGGGTCACTATTACTACTGGGGCTGCAGAGAGGGTCACTATTACTACTATAGAGGTCACTATTACTACTTAGGCCACTGTGAGGGGCACTATTACAACTGGGGCCACTGTGAAGGGTCACTGTTACTGCTGGGGCTGCTGTGGAGGCTAACTATTACTGCTGGGGTTACCGTAGAGGTCACTATTACTGCTGAGACCACTGTGGGGGTCACTATTACTGCTGGGGCTACTGTGGGTGGTCACTATAACTACTGGGGCTGCTGGGGGGGTCACTATTGCTGCTGGGGCTACTGTGGGGGTCACTGTTACTTCTAGTGCCACTGTGGGGGTCATTATTACTAATGGGGCTGCTGTGGGGGTCACTGTTACTTCTAGTGCCACTGTGGGGGTCACTATTACTGCTGGGGCTACTGTGGGGGTCACTGTTACTTCTAGTGCCACTGTGGGGGTCACTATTACTGCTGGGGCTACTGTGGGGGTCACTGTTACTTCTAGTGCCACTGTGGGGGTCACTATTACTACTGGGGCCACTGTGGGGGAGACTATTACTACTAAGGCTGCCGTTGGGTGTCACTATTACTGCTGAGACCACTATAGGGGTCACTATTACTTTCAGGGCTACTGTGGGTGGCCACTATTACTACTGGGGCAACTGTGGGGGTCACTATTACTACTGGGGCTGCTGTAGTCTCACTATTACTACAGGGGTTGTTATAGGGTCACTATTACTGCTGAGACCACTGTGGGGGTCACTATTACTAGTTGGGCTGCTGTGTGGGTCACAATTACTATTTGGGCTACTGTGGGGGTCACTATTGCTGCTGAGGGGGTTACTAACTACTGGGACTACTGTGGAGGTCACTATTACTACTGTGGGGGTCACTATTACTGCTGAGGACACTGTGTGCATCACCATTACAACTGAAGCCATTTTGGGGGACACTATTTCTACTGAGGCCACTGTGGGGGTCACTATTACTACTGGTGCTACTGTGGTTGTCACTATTACTGTTGAGACCACTGTGGGGGAGGGGGTCACTATTACTGTTGAGACCACTGTAGGTGGGGGGGGGTCACTATTACTGTTGAGACCACTGTGGGGGTCACTATTACTGCTGAGGCCACTGTGGGGGTCACTATTACTACTGGGGTATGTTTACACATGGCGGAAATTCTGCATAATGTCCTCAGCGGACATTTCCGTTGCAAATTCTGCAGTATTTCCGCAACCAAAAAGCAGTTAAAATCTGCACCCTGCCTATTTTGAAACAGCCTTTCCTTTTTAAAACGAAGGGGAAATCATAAGGTGTGTTAAGCCCCGCCCCTTGACGTATTGGCACTTTGTGATAAATAAGTGGGTTTTGGGTTGCAGTTTGGGCAATTGGTCTCTAAAAGGTTCGCCATCACTGCTCTAGTAGATGGGGGTCTCTAATAAAGGGGCAATATGTTATTATTAATACAAGGCCCCGCCATCCTGTATATTTTATGTTCCGATGGTAAGCGTGTTCTTCACATAATGATTTTTCCTTTTTCATTACTAAGCCATTACTCAAAAACCTCTTCAAAAAGTTTATCAATAAATAAGTACCTTCTTCTATAAATCATGATATCATTTGTTTCATTAAAGTGATGAATGAATACGTGGCATTATTTCTTCTTCTCATCTTTTCTCAAACTCTGAAACCAATAAGTTGACTGTATGTGCTGCAGTCACAATGGAGTAGAGCTGTAGGAGGTGCAGAGGTAGCAGTACCGCACAAGTCCTGTTTCTAGTGGGGGACCAATGTCGCCTCTGCCCTGCAAGAAGACACCAGTGTTATAAAAGGCCACATGGTAAGCCACTTGCATTGGGGACTGAGAGCTTCAAATTATAACTTTGGCATAAAGTCATGGGGAAATATAAGGAATTCATACAAACTGGAATTATAAAGAAACAGCAATGAAGGTTCTATCCAGAACACAGACATGACATACCCACAAACTGACCATGGGAAGACCTATGCCTAGGAGGTCTATTAATCAGATATATGTTGCAGGAACA
Organism: Eleutherodactylus coqui; assembly: GCF_035609145.1. Taxonomy (NCBI): domain Eukaryota; kingdom Metazoa; phylum Chordata; class Amphibia; order Anura; family Eleutherodactylidae; genus Eleutherodactylus; species Eleutherodactylus coqui. The sequence goes on from NC_089839.1 coordinate 7,038,249, forward strand.
CTTCTTTGCAGTTGAAACATATAGCACAGAGTTTACAGTATTCATTGAACACAATCTTGGGAGCTTGTATGATCACAATCCAAAGAAGGAAAGTTAAAGAGGTTAGTCCATGAACAGCAATTATGTACAAAAATATAACTACTATAATACTGCCCCCTATGTACAAGAATATAACTACTATAATACTGCCTCCTATGTACAAGAATATAACTACTATAATACTACTCCCTGTGTACAAGAATATAACTACTATAATACTGCCCCTATGTACAAGAATATAACTACTATAATACTGCCTCCTATGTACAAGAAAATAACTACTATAATACTGCCCCCTATGTACAAGAATATAACTACAATAATACAGCCCCCTATGTACAAGAATATAACTACTATAATACTGCCCCCTATGTACAAGAATATAACTACTATAATACCGCCCCCTATGTACAAGAATATAACTACAATAATACAGCCCCCTATGTACAAGAATATAACTACTATAATACAGCCCCCTATGTACAAGAAAATAACTACTATAATACTGCCCCCTATGTACAAAAATATAACTACAATAATACAGCCCCCTATGTACAAGAATATAACTACTATAATACTGCCCCCTATGTACAAGCATATAACTACTATAATACTGCCCACTATGTACAAGAATATAACTACTATAATACAGCCCCTGTGTACAAGAATATAACTACTATAATACTGCCCCCTATGTACAAGAATATAACTACTATAATACTGCTCACATGCACAAGAATATAACTACGATAATACTGTCCCCTATGTACAAGAATATAACTACTATAATACTGCCCCCTATGTACAAGAATATAACTACTATAATACTGCCTCCTATGTACAAGAAAATAACTACTATAATACTGCCCCCTATGTACAAGAATATAACTACAATAATACAGCCCCCTATGTACAAGAATATAACTACTATAATACAGCCCCTGTGTACAAGAATATAACTACTTTAATACTGCCCCCTATGTACAAGAATAGAACTACTATAATACTGCACCCTATGTACAAGAACATAACTACTATAATACTGCCTCCTATGTACAAGAATATAACTACTATAATACTGCCCCCTATGTACAAGGAATATAACTACTATAATATTGCCCCCTATGTACTTGAATATAACTACTATAATACTGCCCCCATGTACAAAGAATATAACTACTATAATACTGCCCCTATGTACAAGAATATAGCTACTATAATACTGCACCCTATGTACAAGAACATAACTACTATAATACTGCCTCCTATGTACAAGAATATAACTACTATAATACTGCCCCCTATGTACAAGAATATAACTACTATAATACTGCCCCCTATGTACAAGAATATAAATACTATAATGCTGCTGCTATGTACAAGAATATAACTACTATAATACTGCCCCCTATGTACAAGAATATAAATACTATAATGCTGCTGCTATGTACAAGAATATAACTACTATAATACTGCCTCCTATGTACAAGAATATAACTACTATAATACTGCCCCCTATGTACAAGAATATAACTACTATAATACTGCCCCCTATGTACAAGGAATATAACTACTATAATATTGCCCCCTATGTACTTGAATATAACTACTATAATACTGCCCCCCATGTACAAGAATATAACTACTATAATACTGCCCCCTATGTACAAGAATATACACTACCGTTCAAAAGTTTGGGGTCACATTGAAATGTCCTTATTTTTGAAGGAAAAGCACTGTACTTTTCAATGAAGATAACTTTAAACTAGTCCTAACTTTAAACAAATGCACTCTATACATTGCTAATGTTGTAAATGACTATTCTAGCTGCAAATGCCTGTTTTTTTGTGCAAAATCTACAAAGGTGAATAGAGGCCCATTTCCAGCAACTATCACTCCAGTGTTCTAATGGTACAATGTGTTTGCTCATTGGCTCAGAAGGCTAATTAATGATTAGAAAACCCTTGTGCAATCATGTTCACACATCTGAAAACAGTCTAGCTCGTTACAGAAGCTACAAAACTGACCTTCCTGTGAGCAGATTGAGTTTCTGGAGCATCACATTTGTGGGGTCAATTAAACGCTCAAAATGGCCAGAAAAAGAGAACTTTCATCTGAAACTCGACAGTCTATTCTTGTTCTTAGAAATGAAGGCTATTCCATGCGAGAAATTGCTAAGAAATTGAAGATTTCCTACAACGGTGTGTACTACTCCCTTCAGAGGACAGCACAAACAGGCTCTAACCAGAGTAGAAAAAGAAGTGGGAGGCCGCGTTGCACAACTAAGCAAGAAGATAAGCACATTAGAGTCTCTAGTTTGAGAAACAGACGCCTCACAGGTACCCAACTGGCATCTTCATTAAATAGTACCCACAAAACACCAGTGTCAACATCTACAGTGAAGAGGCGGCTGCGGGATTTTGGGCTTCAGGGCAGAGTGGCAAAGAAAAAGCCATATCTGAGACTGGCCAATAAAAGAAAAAGATTAAGATGGGCAAAAGAACACAGACATTGGACAGAGGAAGACTGGAAAAAAGTGTTGTGGACGGATGAATCCAAGTTTGAGGTGTTTGGATCACAAAGAAGAACGTTTGTGAGACGCAGAACAAATGAAAAGATGCTGGAAGAATGACTTACGCCATCTGTTAAGCATGGTGGAGGTAATGTGATGGTCTGGGGTTGCTTTGGTGCTGGTAAGGTGGGAGATTTGTACAGGGTAAAAGGGATTCTGAATAAGGAAGGCTATCACTCCATTTTGCAACGCCATGCCATACCCAGTGGACAGCGCTTGATTGGAACCAATTTCATCCTACAACAGGACAATGACCCTAAACACACCTCCAAATTGGGCAAGAACTATTTACAGCAGAAGCAGGCAGCTGGTATTCTATCGGTAATGGAGTGGCCAGCGCAGTCACCAGATCTGAACCCCATTGAGCTGTTGTGGGAGCAGCTTGACCGTATGGTACGCCAGAAGTGCCCATCCAACCAATCCAACTTGTGGGAGATGCTTCTAGAAGCGTGGGGTGCAATTTCACAAGCTTACCTCAAAAAATTAACAGCTAGAATGTCAAAGGTGTGCAATGCTGTAATTGCTGCAAAAGGAGGATTCTTTGACGAAAGCAAAGTTTGATGTAAAAACAATGTTATTTCAAATACAAATCATTATTTCTAACCTTGTCAATGTCTTGACTCTATTTTCTATTCATTTCACAACGCATGGTGGTGAATAAGTGTGACTTTTCATGGAAAACACAAAATTGTTTGGGTGACCCCAAACTTTTGAACGGTAGTGTAACTACTATAATACTGCTCCTACCGTATGTACAAGAATATAACTACTATAATACTGCCCCTATGTACAAGAATATAACTACTATAATACTGCCCTCTAGACACAGTATTCCAGATTAGGTCTGACCAAGGAAGAGTAGAGGGTGATAATTACCTCACGTGATCTAGACTCTGTGCTTCTCTTAATACATCCCAGAAATGTGCTTGCCTTTTTTGCTGCTGTATCACACTGTTGATGCATGTTCAGTCTGTGATCTATTAGTATACAAGTCTTTTTCCCATGTGCTGCTGCTTAGCCCAATTCCTCCCATTCTGTATGTGCTTTTTTCCTTTTTCTTTTCCAGATGTAGGACTTTGCATTTCTCCTTGTTATACCATTGTGCTAGTTGCCCTCCACAGTTCAAGCTTGTCTAGATCTTTTTGAATCATTTCTATCTCTTTTCTAGTGTTAGCCATACCTCCTAGCTTTGTGTTGATGGCAGATTTGATCAGTTTCCAATCAATTCCTTCCTCTAGATCATTTTAAAAAAAATATTGAACAACATTCGGCCCAGGACAGAGCCTTGTCGTGCTCGACTTGACACATTCTTCAAATTGGATGTGCAGCCATTTATGACCACTCTTTAAGTACAATCAATCAGCCGGTTGATAATCCACCTAACAGTTCCCTTGTTATTCCCGTATTTGGTCACTTTTTAAAATAAGTATGGTATGAGATACTTTGTCAAATGTTTTACTAAAGTCAAGATAAACTATATCCACCACACTTTCCTGATCAATTCAGTCGATGGGTCTGTCAAAAAAGAAAATTAGGTTTGTCTGACTTGTTTATTACAAACCCATTTTGGCTCTGGGTAATTACTCAATTCTCATCCAAATACTTGCATACATGTTGTTTAGGAATTTGTTCAAAGATCTTTCCTGGTATAGAAGTCAGGCTCACAGGCCTGTAGTTTCCTGAGTCTAGGTTATTCCATTTTTTGAAGATAGGGACAACATTTGCCCTTCTCCAATCTTCTGGGACTTCTCCTGTTCTCCATGAATTTTCACAGATTCCGGTGAGTGGTTCAGCAATTACCTCTGCTGCTTCCTTTAGTATACTAGGGTGTAATTCATCTGGACCTGTAGACCTTGCTCACCAGCTCTCTGCTTATAGAAATCCTGCATTCTTGTATTCTCCCAATAGCATAGGGAAGATCAGTGGATGTTACATCTAATTTCTGACAGAAAATAGATACAAAATAGTTATTTAAAAGTTTGGCCTTCTCAACATAATTTTTAACCAATTCACCATTTTCATCTGTGACAACACGGGGGTTAAATATCACCACGGGGTTACATATCACGCCAAACATTCACTTTCCTTCTTGTTTGGTTTATTTACACACAATTTTTCACAGAAACATAGGCGACTGGGTCTCCAGGGCAATAAGAAATGCTTGAAACAATAAACTCTCTTCCATATAACGTCCCTTCACAGTCCTTTTCAAAGACCCTTCAATATGGTCCTCCACAGGGTTGAAGGTACAGCAATAACAAGTCCATTTGCTTTGCACAGACCTGTGGATGTCCAGAGCGCAGCTGGTCCTCAGTCTTTAGTGCCTTCAGACCCTTAGTCCATGGGCAGGCGTACTCCAGTGGTCCTGCTGGAACCACGTAGCTCCCAGTCTGGTCGCAACACAGCCTTAGCTGAAGTCTGGTCCTCCCAGACACGCATCTCTGCTAGGTGTTGAGGTGAGGGGCGTCTCCCTGTCCACCTCTGGCCTTCTCAGCCACACACTCTGGGCTAACAGCCCTCCAGCTCCACTGAGCTGTTTTTCCTGGCTCTCTCAGCCAGACACTCTCTCTCACTTCAGCAGGAACCACCCTTTTTATACCACTGACCCCACCTGTGGGTGTTTTCCCTCTCGCTTCAGGCACCAGACTGATTGTCTGTTGCCCCCTACAGGCCATCTTCTGTAGAGCACCCCTACACATCCTATAAGCATCCTATAGCATCTTTGACTCTTCTTTTGCTTTTGGGTCCTACATCCCAAAATCTTTTTTTTTTTTTACTGCTTTTGACCTCTGTTGAAAGCCTCAATTTATTATTAGCTTTTCTGACACTTGCCCTACAGTTTCTGCAGACTGCATTATATTTTTCTTAAGATATGACCCCCTCTTTTTTTATAAACATATTTTCTTCCTTTTCAGCATAAATGTAAGTTCTGTGTTCATCCATCCTGGTTTCTTTAAATGCTTCCCATTCTTCCTTCTTTTATGGATTGTTAACAATTGTGCTTTGAGAATCTGATTTCGCAATATTTCCCAACCTTCTTGGACATTTCTGTCCTTAAAGGGGCTCTGTCATAAAAAAAAAATCTATACTTACCTATTTCTCCCCAAGCAGTCTCTTTACCAGATCTTCTCCTCGCTGATCTTATCTTTTTCCTGCAGTCCCGGGGAGATCACCTCACCTCTAGCTGGCTGACTCTTCTGCTTCCTGTTACTTTACGTACATTCACAGGCAGTCTCCTTCCTGCCCGGCAATGTATACTAAGTCACTAGTTCACAGCCCAGCATGGTGTGCCAAGCTACTGCAGATACTCTGCATGTGTGCTGTCTCTGCAATAGATCAGCATTTCTTCCTAGCCAGTGAACACTATTTCACAGTGATGTGACCTTCACTGACCTGCAGGAAGAAAAATGCGAGGAACGCACGCTTTATAACAAGCCAGGCGGCTTGCGGTGAGCTGACCCGGAATTTGCCTTGGGTAGAATAAGTGAGTAGAGAATTTGGATTCTTCCTATCGTCTTTCTGAGTCCATTAAAATCTGCCTTTCTAAAATCCAATCTTGAGGTCTGCGTTTTCTTAGTTCTTCCTCCCCTTGGTTTCTAAAATTCAAGGATATCATGATCGCTGCCTCCTAAGGTCCCAGCCACCCTTACTTCCTCAACCATTCCCTCCCTGTTGGTAAGAATTAGGTCCAAGATAGCAGATCCCCTTGGGTTTTTTTTTCTACATTTTGGAAGATAAAGTTGTCAGCAAGAGCGGATAAGAATTTGTTGGATCCATTACTTTTACCCAAGAGAGATTCCCAACAAATGTCTGGATGGGTAAAATCTCCCATGATCACTATGTTGGGCTTCTTTGAGAGTTTGGCCATCTGATGTAGAAAGAGTTCCTCCATATCTTCTGCTTGTCCAGGTGGCCTATAGTAAATGCCTACAATGGTGTCCTTTCTGTTGTTCTCTCCTTGTATTCTTCCCCAAACAGTTTCTACAGAACTCCCAGCTCTGAAGCTTGAATCTCGGTGGAGATGAATGTTTTCCTAACATAAACACAACACCTCCTCCCCTTTTATTAGGTCTGTTTCTTATAAATACGTTGTATCCCTCCAATCTTTTTCACAGTAACAGACTAAAATATAGATGCTTTATTAGGGATATATTAAAAGACATAAATGGGCTAACACACAAACAAAAAAATATAAACCAGTAAAGTCCGTAACTTTTTGGTATATTACTGGCCTCCACTCAAAAACCAGATGTGTGTGGGGCCAGATAACAGATCAGTGCTACAAGCAAGTAGTAGGAAGAGCTTAGTCACTTCCTAAACTGGTAAAGATCATACAGCATCAAGATTTGGAGGTATGATGCTCCTCTAACTTGGTATTGAAGTGCTGTACTGATCTACTAGAGTGATTGCTGTCTTAGACAGTATCCAATATAGGGACGTGTCAATATCTCAAACTCTTTAGCATCAATCACGGGCAATGAGAAAAAGTTTTCCTATAATAAGGATTTTTCACAATCGGACACTCATAGTCGGAGTGTGTAAATGAACTGTGCTCGACGCGTTTCCCCACAAGAAAAATTGTGGTTCATCAGGAGCTCAGATGAATTCGACAGGCATTCGTATAGCACTGTTTGTAGTAATGAATTAACCAAAGATGTTTAAGATGAAGTCAGATAATACAAGTGGTGCAGTGACTTAGAGACAATCTGTGTGATTGCTCAGTATGTCAGATGCATAGAAGCAAAATTCCATGTTAGGCACCAACAAAAGAGATACAGGTATACTCCCAGCATTAGTATGCAGAGTATGGTCTCTCTGCTCAATCTTAGCTAATGGGGGTTTGGAAGTAGGAAGTCTGAGAGATATTGGCTCAGTATATTATGGAAACTGCAGCCAGAGTATATGCTCCCTGAGTAACAGAGAGCTATAAAGCTGTAAATCTGGATGCAGCATCAGCTTGGCAGTTTCAATAATAGCCCAGGCTCATCAAGGACTGTCTCATCTTGATGATATAACAAAAATCAGATGAGGATGTTAGGTATATAGAAAATGGTCACTATATAAGTGTGGCCACCTCTATAACCAGACTAAACTTCAGACCTAGGCTGAAAATATAGACTTAGTTTCAAGTAGTGTAAAGAGCCTTCCTGCATGCTACCAGGTATAGAGTAGCAGCAGGTTTCTCTGATCTACTCTTTCCTACAGAGGATAGTTGTTATGCCCATGCATCAAACGGTCACAAAGCACCAAAGATAAATAAATAAATAAATAAAGAGGTAAAGCCTGTGGCTCTGATGGTGAGCCACAGGGGCAATCTTTTGCATCATCCCACAAGTTTCCATAATGCCGATGACATCATATTTCTCTTTCTGTGTTAGGAGCTCCAATTCTCCTTGTTTGTTTCCCATTCTCTGTGCATTTGTGTAGAAACATGTTAGTTTGTGATCGGGGTCTCTTGCTCCTCTACTTTCCTTCTGAATATTTTGTCTTTGTTCTTTCTTTCTTCTTCTACTAGCGATGTTCTCAAATGCATTAAAAAGCTGTTTATTTTTGCCTGGCCTTTCACTTCACATGTTGGAGGCCACTTACCATGTTTGGGTTACATGGTATCATAGTATGTTAGGCTGAAAAAAGACATCTGTCCATCTAGTTCAGCCTATTAACTCTTTCTCCTGTGAATGTTGATCCAGAGGAAGGCAAAAAAATCCCCAATGAGGTAGAACCAATTTTCCCTATTATGGGGAAAATATTCCTTCCCAACTTCAATCTTGCAATTGGAATATTCCCCAATCACTGACCCTTCTGACTAATCAGTGATATAATATGTAATATTGTAATGCTCAGGAAAGGCATCAAGACCCTCTTATACTCTTTCATCAGGTTCGTCACCACCACGTCCTCAGGCAGAGAGTTCCATAGTCTCACCAATCTTACAGTAAAGAACCACCTTCTATGTTAGTGTAGAAATTTTTTCTGTAGACGTAGAGAGCGCTCTTTAGTCATGTTCCTTGGTACAAATAATTCGCTGGCGAGATCTCTGTATTGAACCCTGATATATTTATACATAGTTATTAGGTCGCCCCACAGCCATCTTTTTTCTGAAGTAAATATCCCTCTGGGTATTGTAGTCCGTCCATACTATTTATTACTTTAGTTGCCCCCTTTGTACCCGCTCAAGCTCTGATATGTCCTTCTTGAGTACTGGATCCAGAACTATCCCCAACATTCCATGTGTGGTCTGACCAGTGACTTGTAAAGAGGAAGAGCAATGTTCTCGTCATACACCCCTAGACCTCTTCTGTTGCACCGCATGATCCTATTTGCCTTGGCAGCAGCTGCCTGACACTGGTTGCTTCAGTTAAGCTTAGTTAACTAAAACCCCCAAGTCCTTCTCCATCTCAGTGTTCCTTAGTGGTTTCCCATTTAGTGTGTAATGGCGGCAGGTATTTCCCTGCCCATGTGCAGAACCTTACATTTATCAGTATTACACCTCATCTGTCACTTTTCTCCCCAAGCCCCCAACTTATCTAGGTCCATTTTCAACCACATTCTGTCCACTGTTGTGTTAATTACTTTACATAGTTTTGTGTCATCTGAAAATATTGACTTTTTTTACTGTACAATCCTTCTATCAGGTCATTAATAATTATATTAAAAAGAATACAGCCCAATGCCAACCCCTGTGGTACCTCACTAGTAACTTCTCCAATGCTGCCCCAGTGGTAGCCCACTAGTAACAGTGACCCCTCCAATACTGCTCCCTGTGGTACCCCACTAGTAACAGTGACCCCTCCAATACTGCTCCCTGTGGTACCCCACTAGTAACAGTGACCCCTCCAATACTGCTCCCTGTGGTACCCCACTAGTAACAGTGACCCAATCAGAGTATGAACCATTTATAACTGTTCAGTTACTTACCCCCTTACACACATTCTCCCCAGACCAAGCATTCTCATTTTATATACCAACCTTTTATGTGGCTCAGTATCAAATGCTTTGGAAAAGTCCATTTGCACCAGATCCAGTGACTCTCCCGGTCCAGTCTAGAACTCACTTCCTCGTTGCCGCTGATCAGGTTGGTGTGACAGGAGTGATCTCTCACAAACCCATGCTGATACTGAGTTATATGCCTTTTTCCTTGAGGTTCTCCAGGATAGCATCTCTGAGAAACCCTATAAATGTTTTACCCACAATAGAAGTAAACCCCTTTTACATGAGCCGTCAGTTTTTTCAGCGACTGCACGAGCGCTGACGTCACCGCTAAGACAGTCGGCTATTGCCCAGTGCTTTCAAACTAAAAGTCCTGCCGGACGGTCTCTGGCTTCTCGTCTGCTTCTTGCTCTCTGCTCAGCTCTTCCTATATGAAGTGCTGTGTGGGAAACTTTCAGACAGCACAAGAAGCCAGTGAGTGCTAACGAGGTCATTTAAGCTGACAGAAAAGTCATCTTAAACAACCACAAATGACAAGTGAGCGATAGTTTCGCTTTCACATGTAACAATTATCGCTCAGATTTGCTCATTTGAACGAATTTTGAGTGATATCATTGTGTGTAAAAAGGCCTTGAGACTTATTGGCCTGTAGTTTCTGGGTTCACTTTTTGACCCCTTTTTGAATATCGAAAAAAAATCGCATTGGCTATACAGGAACCCCTGTCACTATAGAGTCCTTATATATAAGAAACAGCGAGATGTTTATCACATTACTTGATTCTCTTAGAAAATGGGGGTGTATGCCATTGGGACTCAGTGATTTCTTTATTTCAATCTGTACTTCTTCTTGGGTTAAACTGGTAATATTTACTGGAGAGTTTACTTTATCACTCTGCATTTCATCTGACATTTCATTTTCCTCTGTGAATACACTGGAGAAAAAAACTATTTAATAGATTTGCTTTCTCCTCATCAGCCTCTACAATTTTTACACTATTTATCAAAGGACAAACACTTTCAGTATTAATTATTTTACTAATATAATTAAAAAATAGTTATGGGTTAGTAGTAGTTTCACTTTCTTTAGCAATAAGTGTCTCCGTCTCCATCTTTGCTGCTTTTATCAGCTTTTTACATAGTTTATATTTTTCCTTATAGGTTTTTAGTGCTTCTTTGCTGCCTTCTTGTTTTAGTAGTTAAAGTGCTTTCGTTTTGCTGTTTATTGCCCCTTTACATCATTATTGAGCCACATTGGTTTTTTTTCCTATTCCTAACACTTTTGATTCCTGTAAGGAATGAACCGATCACAGTAAGTATTTAAGATGTTTTTGAAGATGTGTTTTACGCATACGCCCGTGGGCATGAGCTCTTAAACACATGATTTGTAAGTAAGGTTGCTAAATGTATTTTTTGTAGCTGGCAGGGAGAAGCCCTCCAGTTGACAGTGAGGGTTACTCTGTATGCTACTTAGTGCCGGAGAGGCACGGTATTTATTTTGTTATGCCTCTGTTTTATTTTTGTTTATTAATACAGATGCCCATGTTTCAGTCTTTATACTTACTCTTGGCTGCTAACTCTGTGATTTTGGAGAAGATACTCATATGTGTCTTTTGACCCTAGTGAAGTTATGTCTTCTTCTGTTGTTTTAAGAAATGTATCAGTACAGAGTTTGGGATCTTTAGATTAACCTCTTAGTGACAAGCCTATTTTTTGCCTTCAGGACCAAGTGATTTCCATTGTCACATTGCTAGAGCCATAAATCATTCACACAGGACTTGTTTTTTCTTATCTGAGCTTTTCCTAATGGTCCAACACAATTGTGTAATGGAACATCTAATTGCCACCAGACTGGACTAATTGGGAAAGTTCAAAAATAATTGGGTGAAGTGGCTTCAATTCTCAGGATGCTCATGCTAAATCTCTTCCTCCACACTTTTTGGGAAAAGGGAAGGGTGGCGATGCTTTGTAGTGTTGGCATGTGTTTTATAATAATAACCTTTATTTGTATAGCGCCAACATATTCCGCAGCGCTTACATAGACGGGGGATACAGAAAGACAAAAGTACAAACATTACAGAACCGCGGTTACATAGTAATCAGCTGATGGAAACAATAGGGGTGAGGGTCCTGCTCCAACGAGCTTACATACTACAGATAATGGGGGATACAGAAGGTAAAGGGCTGGAGATGTGCGCGGTATGGCGAGGTGGAGAGTGAGGGATGTTATACACATAGACAATGGTCAGACATTTGGCCGTGTGACGGCAGGATCGGTATGACTGCAGGAGCGGTTTATGATGGCTAGCAGGGATTGCAGTCAGTAGGTCAGGGAGCATGTTATCAGGCGGAGTACAGAGGGGTTTGTTTAGAGAATGCGGTATGCCTCCCTGAAGAGGTGCGTTTTTAGAGCACGCCTGAAGTTCTCCGAGTCCTGGATTGCTCGGGTAGCCTTTGGTAGTGCGTTCCAGAGGACCGGTGCTGCTCTGGAGAAGTCTTGGAGGCGGGAATGAGAAGTTCGAATTAAAGGGGCGCTCAGTCTGGTTTCTTATATGATCAGTTTATGCTCAACAGTATGGCCAGACTGTTTCAGTGGCGCTTATCCAGACCGGCAGTTCTTACTTTAAAAATATTTCTTCTTCTTATTTGTTATTATCCCTTTTCCTTTGAGATATACTGATGCATCATGATTTTTCATCAATTTCACTCCTGCAATGTAAATGACCTAGCCATTATGACTAGCCTACAATTGGTTATATATAAGAGGTCTGAGTACACAGGAGAACCTTAACGAAACATCTTTCATGTCTCATCACAACTGGGTACATAATAGACTCACCCCACGAGCGTGATTTTAGTGCAAAATGGGCGCGTGAAAAAAATGGCATCTAATAGAGCCAATGGTTTCCTATAGAAACGTTCGTATGAAGGAATTTTAGACGCACAAAAAACTTGGATAACAAAGATAGAACATTTGTGTGCGAAGCTGGCATCTAAGGTCCATGCTGGGAGACAAGATAGGACCTGACCCATCCTTGGGCGTGCTGCTCAGGAGTTCCCATAGACTCCTAAGGGAGCTGGACAGCATGCGCCACGCGGCTCTCGATCATGTGAACGGGCCAATTTCACCGCTAATTGAGTTTGAGACTCAATAGCCGGCATTCACCCGTTCACACTATTCATAGCGCAGAATCTATACTTCCTATGCTGCGCTAAAGCCACGCTCGTGTGAACGAGGTCAGAAGCGTGTAGCTATGATGGAAAAGGTTTAACATGTATTACTATTGTGGACAGATATTCGCAGCTGTACGTCTCACAACCTTTATCTTTGTTTAGAATCTTCTCTATTTTTACTGTAAAAATCAGTAAAATACATGAAATTAAAAACACATTTTTAAAGAAAAACAATTGCCGGCATCGTCGCATTCTGAGATCCTGAACATTTGTATTATTCAGCAATGGAGCTGTGAGAGATCTGGTATTGTGCGCTAAGTATTGCAGTTTTTACTGGTATCATTTCGGGGTACGGGGGACTTTTGAATTGCCTTTTATTGTCTTTTTGGGAGGTGAAGAAAAGAAAAATAGGAATTCTGGCGTTACTTTATAAAATGATTTTCCAGCATTCACCATCCGCGATAAATAACCAAATGTTGTCATTGTTTGGGTTGTTGTTACGAAAACAGCAATACCTATTAGGGGTTGCTTTAAAAAAAAAAAATAATTATACTTTATTCATTTTAAAAAGGTTTTTGTGAGGAAAAATGTCTATCTTTTTAGCAGAATTATTTTTCTTTAACCCCTTAAGGACACAGCCTATTTTGGGCTTAAGGACGCAGCAACTTTTTTACTTTTCCGTCAATGCGGCCGTATAAGGGCTTGTTTTTTGTGCAGCGAACTGTAGTCTTTGATGGTGCCATTTTTGGGTACATTGACTATATTGGAAAACTTTTATTATTTTTTTTATGATCGCAAGTAGAGAAAACGCATCAATTCTGCCATAGATTATTTATTTTTTTTACAGCGTTAATCACGCAGCATAAATGATACAATCCATTTTTTCCGCGTGTCGGTACGATTACAACAATAACAAAATTCTTACATTTTTTTTAGATTTTTCCACTTTTCTGCAATAAAACCCCTTTTTTTGGAATTTTTTTTTTCTAAATCGCTGCATTCAAAGTCCTGTAACTTTTTTATTTTTCTATGTACAGAGCTCTATAGGAGCTTATTTTTTGCAAGACGAGCTGTACTTTTGGGGTACATACAGCTTTTTTGATCAGTTTTATTGCGCTTTTAGAGAGGCAAACGCTAAAAATGAGCATTTTGACTCAGTTTTTTAGCGGTTTTTAAAACGCATTTTTCCGTACAGAGTCAAAAGCATGTGCAACGTATTGTACGCATCGTTACAGACGTGACAATACCAAATATGTAGGATTTTAATTTTTTTAAACTTTTTTAATGCTAATATGACAAAAAGCACAAAAAAGGGTTTTTTTAACATTTTTTTTTACATTTTTCTTTTTTGTACATTTTTATATTTTTTTTTACACTGTTTGTGTCCCTCTGGGGGACTTAAGGCACAGCACTGATGATCGCTGTGATAAGGCTTATACAACGATCACAGGCTACGGCAATACAGTATCTGGCGTCCTGTTGTCATAGCAACCATCCGGGCTCTCTGCGATTATATTGAGAGAGCCCGGCAACTTCACAGAGGGAGCACACTCCCTCTGTGAATCCTTCCCATGCCACGATCTACATAGATCGTGGCAGGGAAGGGGTTAAAAGCGGGGGTGGTGCATCTCCGATGCACCCCCGTTGTTGCAGTGGGAGGCCGGCTATGACTGACAGCCGGCTCCCACTGCGGGATAGTGCGAGATCACTTATGATCTCGCGCTATCCCCAGGACGTAATTTTACGCCCTGGAGCGGGAAGGGGTTAAATGAATTAACTTTTTTTTACACTATTTCTTAGTCACTGAAGAGGGCTTGAAGAAGCGATCGTTCGATCCCTAGGACAGTACACTGCCTTCAGGTTTTTTTGCCTTCCTCTGGATCAACATTGGGGGATAATAGGCTGAACTGGATGGGCATATGTCTTTTTTTGGCCTTACATACTATGTTACTATGTATGACATCCATCAGCCTATTAAACTCTGCTGGAGGTGGGGTCTAATAGGAAGAGTTAGGTAGCAGACAAGGAGGATGTTTCAGGCTGCCTTTGGTCTCTTGCAATCACATTGCGGGGTGCTGATGGGTGACAGGCGAAGCCCCACTCCAAACATCTGCTTACATGATGCACTTGCTATTGATTGCAGTATATAATGAGTTTAACTGCAAAGATCTGAGGTTTCTCCGCTTCTGGCTGTTAGAATAGGAGCCTGTCTGTCTGCAGTTAATCAAACCCAAGATGATGCATGTGCAGGTTTAACCCTTTGCAATCCAATTTTGGATTCAGGGTTTCCTAGGGGGCTTTCTCTTTCTGCCATTATACAATGGTGCCATCTGCTGGCTAGAGCCATTACTGCTGTATGGGACATGCTGGAGAAGCTCCCGACAACAGAGCGGCCAGTAATCTACAGTAAGAATACCCTGGCGGACGTCTTCAAACATCGAAGCTGTACAGCCTTCAATCAGAATGTATTTAGACGTCAGACAGTGGATTGGAAAGGGTTAAAGCCCATTAGTGAGGTCAGTAAAAATGTGTATTGGCCATCGCTAAGGGGTTAAAAAAATTGGGATTTAAATAAAAAAGCTAAAATGGCATTTGACAGCGGACATTTACTATTAGCATGGCTTGAAGAGATCCGATGTCTGTTCACACTGCATTGTAGGTGTCGGCATTTCCCATTTCTTCCTACATTAATTACAATTGAGCCAGGCGTATAAATAATACAACTCTTAAATAAGGAAAAAATGACACAGTACATCACAAAACTAATACAAAAAAATCCATGTTTGCCGCAATGCCACTAGGCTTAAGGTAACGTGAAAAAAAGATGTGAAAGGCACCTTTATCTAGATCCAAGGCTTTGGTTCATTTCATTGAAATGACTAATACTTTAATGTCTCATTCCATATTTGCAATTGATTGGCCTATTCAATAATGGAACTGATATGGTGCACTCTTAAAACACCATAAACTAGATCAGAAACTTCCTACGCTAGGCAATAAACACAGCAGATTTAAGACGTGCCATTCACCACGGAGACGTACCGTAGATGTGTCAATTTGCAACTAAAGACATCAAGAGCTGTGTTCTTCATGCATAGGTGCCTCCTTCTGCAAATAGTTTTTGGATACATACGGTGGATAAGTCAATATGCAAACAGGATTCATGTCTTGAAAGACTTTAGACAATGAGACGTTGACCTTCAAACGCACTTTAGTAATACAGTCGCTCACGCCTCTATCTAATCTTCTCTGCCTTTTCATTTTTTCATTATAAAATGCCCCGATAATACAAAATAAGGGAAATAATAAAATTAGACAATAATACAAAATTAAAGTTTTTGATATTTTATGCTCATTTGCACCCCGGAGGTGTCTACGAGTCCCCGGAGTTAAGAAATTCTGTTTAGAAGTTACATTTAAAGGATTCAATCAAGGTAATGGAAACAAGTCAAAGACAAGGGTAAGAGTTGTTTTATCAAATGAGATTTGAAAATAGAAAAGGTGGTGACATAAATTATGGAAGGGTGGGACATGAGGAGAGGTCTACACCGAGCAAAATCGGGGAGAGATCATTAGGAATCCAGAAGAATGCATTAAGGCTTCAGATGGGCCCATCGATGGATAACCAAGGACATTGTGTAGAAAAATGAGAATCATGAAATGATCAGTACAAGCTCATCTGAGGCTGCAAAAGGCAGAAAAAACTAAAGGAATGTTCTGCCTGGTCATCCATCTTGCCTTCCTACACCATTATCTTGGGCACTAATAGAGCTTGTTACGCCACAGAAACAATATATTTGTACACAAAAGAAAGATACCGGATTTGGATATCGGTCTAATGTTCCAATATACGTGCAGAGCCACTGAGGCGAGTGGGACAGTCTTACGCCGAAGGTACCTCTGTAGGATCGGACCCCAGGTCTCTTTGAGACCCTTAGTTTTAACAGTTTCCCGTAACTCCCCACACCGTCGCTGAGGTCATTTGGAGAGAGGTGGGTGGGATTCTCTCTGGCTCTGATAAATCCTAAGTCCCTATTTTCAGTCATACCTTGGCACGAGGTTCCCTGATCGGGAAGATATGCCTGCCATATTTCTTGTCATGATATCCAGCATGACGCAGAAATCATAACCCGGTATGGGGTTATGTAGTTTTAAGGGTGTTTCTGAGCGCTTACCGCACCATGAGTGGATGCATTTTGTTCAGCTGGCCTGCCCGGTTCTGAAAATATAATTCATATCCGGCTGGGACCTTCATATGACCAACTATTCTTATTAAAGATTTTCATAATATGAATTTCTTTAGCTCCAGCAAGTCTGCCACAGGAAGGATCTAGCCCTCTGTCAGAAGAATGCTTCTTCTAAAAGCAATGGGGTGAAACTGAAAGGGAGGAGACACAGATTAGATATTAGTGAGGGGGATCAATGAGTGGAACAGGTTGCCATGGGACGTGGGGAGTTCTCCTTCAATGGAAGTCTTCAGAGAATGGACAGACATCTGTCTGAGATGCTTTAGTGATCCTGCACTGAGCAGGGGGTTGGACCCGATGACCCTGGAGGACCCGATGACCGTGGAGGTCCCTTCCAACTCTACCATTCTATGAGTCTATGATAAAACTTAATTAAGAAATATATGGTCAACACAGCTCTGTATCCTTATGCTAATACCACCAAACAAATACAGGTGGGAGAGAAAGAATGAGGGGGTTATTTACCCCACAGCTCTTGTCTAGGGAAAGGTGAGACAATGCCTTTCTACATGCAAATATCAGCAGACTGGGGGAAAAGCTGCTAAAGCGGTCACTTCTATAGGGACATTCCAACTATTCAGGGATTATACAGTAGATAAAAAACCGATTGCTAGATATAGGCCTAATATGCAAAGAACAAAATGGTTGACAGCCTAACCGTCTCTACATCTATCTATCTTATATATCATCACAGTCCCGCGATCTCTCTTCATACACACCGCGAGCGTGCAGGACGTTACCCTACACCCTGTGTCGTTAAGGGGTTAAACAAAAAAAAAACTAAATAAATTTGTTTTGCCACAATACGGACCCACAGAATAAAGTTATTATGTCATTTTTGCTGCAATGTGTATACCATTAACATGCCCCCCCCCCCCCCCCCTGAACAGAGGTGCGATTGCTTTTTTCCATTTCACTCTGCTTAGAATTTGCATTGATGGAAAATTGGTGACATTCTGATAGTTTATACTGTATATTTCCTACTTGCAGTTTTCCATTTTGCCTGGAGTTGCACATTCTGGCGGGCAGCCATAGTTTCCTCCAGTGCTGCTTCAGCTCTTGTTTTTCCCTGCAGCCCTGCTGGTTCTGTCCACTGCTTTGTAAATGTGAATGTACATTTGTATCCAACTGCTAAGGCAACCGTCACCCAATGACAGCATCAGGTCTGGCAACCCATTCAAATAGGAATCGTTGTACCATCATTTGTCTAGTGATTGATGTAGATTCCTTCCCTGCCTTGTTCCTGCTCCTGCCTTGTCTGTGATGCTGCTCTTGTCTTGCCCCTGATATTGCCTTGTCCCTAATCCTGCTCCTGCCTTGTTCCTGATCCTGCTCTTGTCTTGTTCCTGATCCTGCTCCTGTGTTATCTCTGATACTCCTGCCTTGTTTCTAATCCTGCGCTTGGCTTGTTCCTGATCCTGCCTTGACCCTAATCCTGCTCCTGCCTTGTCTCTGATCCTGCTCTTTTCTTACCCCTGCTCCTGCCTTATTCCTGATCCTGCCTCTGCCTTGTCCCTAATCCTGCTTCTGCTCCTGCCTTGTCCCTAATCCTGCTCCTTTCTTGCCCCTGCTCCTGCCTTATTCCTGATCCTGCTCTTGTCTTGTCCCTGATCCTGCTCTTGGCTTGTCTCTGACCCTGCCTTGTCTCTGATTCTGCCTTGACTTTGATCCTGCCTTGTCCCTGATCCTGCTCCTGCCTTGTCTCTAATCCTGCTCTTTTCTCGCTCCTGCTTCTGCCTTATTCCTGATCCTGCTCTTGTCTTGTTCCTGATGCTGCTCCTGCCTTGTCCCTTATCCTGCTCTTGTCTTGTTCCTGATCCTGCCTTGTCTGTGATGCTGCTCTTGTCTTGCCCCTGATATTGCATTGTCCCTAATCCTGCTCCTGACTTGTTCCTGATCCTGCGCTTGGCTTGTTCCTGATCCTGCCTTGACCCTAATCCTGCTCCTGCCTTGTCTCTGATCCTGCTCTTTTCTTACCCCTGCTCCTGCCTTATTCCTGATCCTGCTCTTGTCTTGTTCCTGATCCTGCCTTGACCCTGCTTCTGCCTTGTCCCTGATCCTGCTCCTGCCTTGTTACTGATCCTGCTCTTTTCTTGCCCCTGCTCCTGCCTTATTCCTGATCCTGCTCTTGTCTTGTCCCTGATCCTGCTCTTGGCTTGTCTCTGATCCTGCCTTGACTTTGATCCTGCCTTGTCCCTGATCCTGCTCCTGCCTTGTCTCTAATCCTGCTCTTTTCTTGCTCCTGCTTCTGCCTTATTCCTGATCCTGCTCTTGTCTTGTTCCTGATGCTGCTCCTGCCTTGTCCCTTATCCTGCTCTTGTCTTGTTCCTGATCCTGCTCTTGTCTTGTCCCTTATCCTGCTCTTGTCTTGTTCCTGATCCTGCTCTTGTCTTGTCCCTTATCCTGCTCTTGTCTTGTTCCTGATCCTGCTCCTGCGTTATCTCTGATGCTCCTGCCTTGTCTCTAATCCTGCTCCTGCCTTGTTTCTGATCCTGCGCTCGTCTTGTTCCTGATCCTGCCTTGACCCTGCTTCTGCCTTGTCCCTGATCCTGCTCCTGCCTTGTCCCTGATCCTGCTCTTTTCTTGCCCCTGCTCCTGCCTTATTCCTGATTCTGCTCTTGTCTTGTTCCTGATGCTGCTCCTGCCTTGTCCTTGGTCTTGTTTTCTTGGTGCCAGTTACGCTGCTCCAGGTTCTTCTCCTACTCCTGGTTTATCCTCTGTCTGTTGCATTCTGATTGTTCTCCGATCTTCGGCTCCATTCCTGACCATGTCACTACTTCATTAGCCCTATGTGACTATTCTTCTGGAGACCACGACCTGAGAATCCTCCTGTAGTAAACTCCATACCTTCTTGTGGCTGTTAAGGTTAAAGAACAGGGATTTCTGGGACTCCGCACCTCAGTCTACAGCCAATGACAAATGGAATATGGACTTGCAGAATCCACCTACTATAAGATTTACTCACATACGTATTGGTTATTTAACCCCTGCATGACATGTACGGCCCATGTCTTGTGTCATCATATGGGCTGGGCTTGGCAGCCTAACCCACTCTATAGGTAGGAGGGTCCCCTAATGAGTCAAGGGGTTGCCATGGCAACACACCAGAATTGAGATGAACTGAGCATGCTCAGAAGGATTGGGTGTAATTAGCTACTCTCCAGACTGAGAGAGTTTTTGCTGCATCGCAGGAAGTAGACAGAGGAGCTTTGGATAGTGTGAGAGCAGGAGCTGCAAACTGGAAGAGCAGCGCAAGGGGCCTCCAGATCTGAGAGACTTCGGTGTATAGTGTGGGAGTCAGGCTAAGGACACAGAGAAGGTAGTGAGCCAGCTGGAGCAACATGCAAACTGTGTGTGTCCTGTGCTGCAGTCCAGAGTTTATGCAAATAAGAAAGATGGAACAATACCTCTGCAGCGCCACCTATTGGATGGCAGCATTCCTTCAAATCAATGTACAACTTTTTAACAAGTCTATAAAGCAGTGATTGGGAATAGGAAACCAAGCCAGAAAACCATACAGACAGCTGTTTCGGGGTGTTTGCCGCTCATCAATGTGCAGTAGGTTTCTGGCTTGGCTGTGAGAGGCCTGTGATATGGGTCAAGAGGGGTGTCGTCTCTCCTTAGGGGGAGCACCCAAAAGTGTGTGGAGACAGCTAGGGGGTAAGTGAGTCGGGGGATGGCATTGTCTCTCCCCAAGGCGCTGTAGAGGTATTGCTCCATCTTCCTTATTTGCATAAATTACGCATAGGAGCATACATGGCCTTATAATTCTCCTCACTCACTTTCCAGGTGTCTTCTCATACCCCTTATGGTTGCTCTCCTTGGGGAGAGACGATCCCAACCTACTAAGCCCCTAGGTGTCTCAACACACTTTTTAAGTGCTCTCCTTAAGGAGAGAAGTCCAGAGTTGGCACTGGGAAGCATTGCTCGAGGTTACAGTCTGTAGGGAGTCATGCAGCAGATCCAAGGGGTCTTCATCTACTGGGGGCGACAGCCAGGGGCACCGGTATAGAGACAGCAAGAAGGAGTAACACTCCATGACAGAGCAGCTCAGAAGCAACCTTCAGATATGTGGACTCTGAAAAACCAACAAACGCTGAAGGACTCATCATCTATGATACAATTCTAGAAACAGCTGTAGTGGCCCAGAGTTAGAGTGTCTTTCTGTGTGTGTTTGTGCTGAAGAGTGGTTGTAGTTGGGAGGAGAGAGAGAAAGGCATGTGTCATGGAGAAGAGAGGTGTAAGCATCTCGAGAGGGAGAATGTGGAGGTGTTTGGGAGAAAGGGACCATGTAAGGAGGAGGCAGAAAGGAGAAAGGGACTGTGTAAGGAGGAGGCCTCCCATAGTCCCATCCCTGTGACTATGGGAGGGTTCGCCTCCGAGGAGTGTGAGGATCAGGTTCTGTTCTCTTAGAGTCGGCGGTGGTGAGTTTACGGAACCACAGTTTATCTACCACAATTTGGAGCGAAACAAGGACTGTGTAGAGAGGAGAGTGGGAGTGATTGACACGAAGAGAGGAGGAACGCAATGAAGAAAATGAGAGCGGTTGTGGTATGTACCTGTCAAGTACCAGGAGTACACCCCATGGTCGTCTGACCAATAACTGAGACTGCGGAGGCTCAAAGGTTAAATGCGGGGAGAGTGACTTTCAGATGCAAACTTGTTGAGGGGAGAATCTTTGGAGATTGTTCTCAGTAAGAGAAACCAAGTCATCCTGTAGATATGAGACCTTTATAATGGCTAACAAAAATACATGATGTTACAGCAAGCTTTCGGGATATCACTCCCTTCCTCATCCCTCTTGATGTGTTCCCCCCACCCGCCCCCCCTCTTCATCTGTAGGTTATAATTGTGTGCCATCCAAACTAGTTCCATTTATTAGCCTGACGAAGGGGGCGATATCCCTAAAAGCTTGCTGTAACATCATATATTTTGTTAGCCATTAAAAGGTATCACATCTACAAGATTACTGGGTTTCTCTTACTGAGAACAATCACACATTGCTTTACTGGCTAACACGGTACCAAACCTTATTTTATTTTGCATTGTAATGCCTAAAGGCCCATTTACACCAGCCGATGATCGCTACAAAATTGCTCACCGGCGATTGTTTTAGCGATAATCGGTGCGTGTAAAAGTGCGCCCATCATGCACTTTTAGTGCACTGCTAGCTGATCGTTAAATTCAGTCCAACCTAAAAATCGTCCTTCACTCTTATCAGAAGTTCTCCACGGGGATTGCTGATAGCATTGTTTCCCCGTGGAGAACAAAGGATCTGAGTGCAGATAATAGCCCTTGGGTGAGGCTTCATTTGCACACCTCATTGGTACTTAAGTAGCTGAGTAGCTACTTAATAGTTTATGCAAAAAGATCGTTTAAAGCTGTCACTCAGACTGTCATTTGAGCGATCTTTGAGCGATCATCTACTGGTGTAAATGGGCCTTCAGACTGTTTAATTGAAACCGAAAGAAAACCGCGTGCCTCCAGTTAACGTTAAATTTTGTGCAATCTGTTATTTACTGTGACTATTACAAAGAGGTACTGGCGTCACGAAGACAAAACAAGTCATATTCTCTAGCGCTGTTGCTATTTTCTCGGGCCTGCGTGCGGCTGTGCCGACTAAACTTTGGATCTGTTGGGAGAGAATGGTAGAGCCACCTGTGACATATTTTATAAGTTTACCCCGCCATCTTTCCCGGCCAAAGGACTGACCTTGCCTGCTACACATCTGGAATTTGTGAGGTCGGTCTTCGGTAAAAACTGTAGGTGTGCAGACAAATAAAGAGACTGCTAGGGACTACACAGTTCTGATAGTCACCAGGCATTATTTTGTCAGACTCAAGTAAACGCGTCGGTTCGTACATATAGTGAAGGAAAAGGACAATGTCGGAGCCAAGCCCGCTGTTTATAGCACTATTAGGTGTAAACTTCAGCCCACTTTTGGGCATTTATTTTGATAACTTAGACTGATTGCCGCCATTTTGAATCGTCGCTTACTGTTGATATAGTGTCTATTTGTTGCTTGAAGACCGCTATCATTATTACAATCACTTCGGGTGCTTTTAGACGGAGCAGGAAGTCGTTCGCCCCAAGTGATGAGCTGACAATGACACGGTTTGCTCGTTCGCTCAGTCGTTCCGTTTAGACACACAGATAAATCTTTTGTTTTACGGGATGGTTCAGTCGCTGCTCCAGTGATTGAGAACAACTGAGCGATCGGTGTTTAAGCTGAGCGATTAGTCGGCGAGCCAACAATGATTTCTATGCTTGCATTAAATGAACAACCAGCGAATGAATTATCGGCCTTCGTTGAATGTTTGTCCGTGTTTATGATAAACAATTATAATTATCGTATAAACTCCAATGATCCGGCATTTTTTTAACTTTTATTTATTTTTTAACAATAATCCTTCCATGTAGAAGCCCCCTGAGTGCTGAGAACATAAATCAGAGGTGATCCGTGCCAGTCCGCTAGTGACAGGACTTTGGGCCGAAACTGGTCAAATCGCGAACCTTTGTCAACTGGTTATTAATTGTAATTAATCATATATCATGGCTGTAATAAACATTTATATTTGTGTAAGGGCTCTTTCCCACGAGCGTATATCGGCCGTCCGTTTTCATGGCGGGCCAATATACACTACATTGAAAGAAATAAAACTGGTGAACAGGCGCACAAATCAAACACTTGTGCGCCTGTTCAGAAAGCATGGGTCCCAGCGCATATACGTCGCCCCTTTCCCCTCCCTCCCGATTGCGGGCTCACCTCTGCCCTCCTCCTGGCTCGTTCTTTGCAATGGGAGGGGGCAGGGAAGGGTGGGTCTAAGCACCACCCCATCCCACCTCTTCCCATTGATGGCAATGGACAAGGGGAGGGGAAAGAGAGCGGAAGCTTAGCTCCACCCATGCCCCGTTCCTTGACCACAGCCAGCAATAGGAGGAGGCAGGACAGGCAGGCTCTTAGCTCTGCCCCCATCCCTCCCATTGCAAAGAGCCAGCGGGGAGAAGAGCAGAGGTGAGCCTGCATGGGGGGAGGAGAGCAGAGGGAGGGTATTTAGCATATGGAGCCCATGCAGCGGCCAATGTATTCCGGCCCAAAAGATCCAGGACTATCTTTTGGGCCCAACGTAGAAACGCCCAGTACTATGTTGGCCGGCCGGCGCTTTTACGTCTCCGGAAAACAGGCATCTGATCTGATGCATTGGAATCCAATGCATCAGATCACAGTGTATATCCGCCGACCGTGAAAACAGCGGGCCAATATACGCTCGTGTGAAAGAGCCCTAAGCTTACGGTCTGCCTTGTATCCTGATACTTGTGTTGCCCACCATCTCCTGTGACAAACACTCAGTGGGTGTTGGCCATATTTGGCAGCCAATGTCCGTGATCAGGAATAAGTCCAATTGCAGCAGTCAATCCTTTAATTGCTATGTAGATTCTGACAGCGACATTTAAATGTCCCGACTGGCAGTGAGCGGTCCTGAACGCCCACTCCTCCAAGGTATGATCGCAGTCTGTTGTCCAGGCATCATAGAAGTCTTTGGCCTTCTGAAGGCCTATCATTGCTATGAATATTTGCCTATTAAGGCCTCATGCACACGAGTGAAATTCACGCCGAACTTACCAGCGCAAAAAAATTGCAGCTAAATGCACGAAAGATAGCGCGAATGGATGATTTCCCGTTATGATGCCACAGGCCTAATTAGCAGTGAAATCGCCCATTCACACAATCCAGAGGTGGGTGTCACTGAAAACAAGCGCTGCAGCTCCGAGAGGGAAGATGAAGGAAACCCCCGGGGGAACCCTCTTCTCTGCAGGGCTTCTCTTCATCTCAACCGGGCTGGAGGGATGTCCATGCTGTGGCAATGTAGGGGTTCGTCTGCAAGGGAGAATAGAAAATTCCCAGCAGCGCAGGATTTCCTTATTCTCCCCTGCAGGTGAACCCCAACATCTTCCTGCTAGGGGTTTTCTTATTCTCCCCTGCAGGGGAACCTCGGCTGAGATGAAGGGAAGCCCTGCAGAGAAGGGGGTTTCCCCAGGGCTTTCCTTCACCTCTATCTCTCCCTGCTGCAGGAAGAGAGAGGTTCCCCTGCAGAGGAAATCCTTCTCTCCCTGCTATGGGTCAGCTGAACAGCACATTTTAAATGCTTCCCTGTAAATTCCTGAAATCCGCTCTCTGTGAACTCAGCCTAAGGCTTCTTTCACATGAGTGCATATTGGCCCGCCTTTTTCACGTGCGGCTGATATATGCTGTGATCTGATGCACTGGATACCGCCCTCTCCCCGCCCCTTGTCCATAGCCATCAGTGGGAGGAGGTGGGGCGGGCCGGCGCTTAGCTCCGCCCTTCTTCCATTGCAAAGAACGAGCGGGGAGGAGACGAGAGGTGAGCCTGCGATAGGGAGGTAGGGGAAATGGGCGACGGCATAGTGAGCTCGGTGCGTATGCACTGGACCCCATTCCTTGTGAACGGGCGCGCAAATGTTAGATTTGTGCGCCTGTTTACGAGCTTCTACATCCCAGATGGAAGCGTATATTGGCCGGCCGTGAAAATGCCGGCCAATATGCGCTCGTGTGAAAGAAGCCTTAGGGTGAACACCCATGTGTGCTTTTCTTGCACGTCTTTTTAACGCGATTGTCAATGGGACTTTCTAATGTTAAAAAAACGCATCGCAAGTTCGTGCTTTGTGATTTTTCTGCGATGCTTTTTTTTTAACATGAGAAAGTCCCATTGACAATCGCACTAAAAAAACGCAGCGATATCGCGTGGAAAAAACGCGCAAGAAAAACGCAAGTGAGTTGGAAACAGCACTAAAATCATTGTAATTTCTCTAAAATTGCTAATAAAATCAGCAGGTTGATTCATCTGAGCGGTTTTCTATATTGTTATTTCAAGTAATCCACCAACCTCTTTCCAACACAAAATAAATAGGAGCTGGGAAAATGCAGGTGGCAAAAAATTGGATTGGAAAGGGTTAAGGCGCCATTTTTTTTACAGGATTAGATTTCTCCCGTCTGAACGTTTTTATAGCAATGCGATGGTTAATAGCTGCCATTTTTTCGCGTGGCTAATACGGCGTACTTTCACGCTCGTGTGAATGAGGCCTAAAACACACCTCTGGCACATCTTAATAGGATGCCTGTCAAAATAAATATAATGCAATACTATGGTACTGCAGTATACTGCATGAGCGATGAAACGATTACGAGTTCAAGTCCATATTGATACTAAAAAAAATAAAAGCAAGCAAAATAACGATTATTGTAATTATTCCAAAAAAAAAAAAAATGACAATAAAAAATCCTTTTCCCAGTCATCACATTGACAGCAAAAATGCTAAAAAAATATAAAAGTTGGTATCGCTGTGCCCATAAAAGCCCAATTTATAAAAAGTACCACATTATTAATTCTGCATGATGAACACTCAGAAAAAAATACGCAATGATTGGTCACCCCATCTCCAAGAAAAAAAATGAATATAAAGCAATCCGAAAGTCGTATATGTACCTCAAAATAATACCAATCAAATCCCTCACACAAGCCGACCGCTGAAATAATTAGAAAGCTATGGGGGCAAAAGTAGTATTGAGCAATAAGTGAAATAATAGAGTCGGGAGCGACCGGACCGATTTTAAAAGATAATTATGAATCGGGACTCTACATTTTTTTCAGTTTTTACCTATCTACTGAAAAGGTGAAATCTGATGGTGGGGTGCGATGGCTGATCCCAACAGAACCTGAGATTGGAGTCTTCCCTCACTTCCCGTCACTGCTGGATTGCTGCTCCGATCGGTGTCACGTCACTTTAAACAGAGTGTTGGCTTGACTAGTAACGTCAGCACCTTTACAATGAATGGAGTGGCAAGCGCTCAATTCACTCTGGTCAGAACAGCGATCCATCAGTGCCTGGAAGTGGGGCAAACAGTATCGCCGTTTTTCAAATTAGTGGGGATCCCAGGGGTTAGAGCCCAACCGATCTATCACTTTTCACCTATCCAGCAGATAGGTAAAAACTTTTAGGCCTCATGTCCACGGGGAAAATAAGAATTAAAATCCGCAGCGGATTTTAACTCTTCTCCTGCCCGCGGATCCGCACCCCATAGGGATGCATTGACCACCCGCGGGTAGATAAATACCCGCGGATCGTCAATAAAAGTGATTTAAAAAAAAATGGAGCATGAAAAAATCTGGACCATGCTCCATTTTCATGCGGGTCTCCCGCGAGGACGGCTCCCGCGGGCTTCTATTGAAGCCTATGGAAGCCGTCCGGATCCGCGGGACACAAAAATCATATTTTACTTACACGCTCCGGTTCTTCTCTTCAGCGCCGCGCCATCTTCTCTCCGACGCGGCCGGATCATTTTGCTTCGGCCCGGCGCATGCGCGGGGCACGTCACCGACGTCATCATGCACATCCGCCGAGCCGAAGAATGAAGATCCGGCCGCGACGAGAGAAGATGACGCCGCCGCGAAGAGAAGAAACGGAGCGGATGGGAGGTGAGTTTATTCTCATTTATTTGTATTTTCAGCGCTCATGTCTGCGGGGCAGGAGGGACCCGCTGCAGATTCTACATGTAGAATCCGTAGCGGGCCCGATTTTCCCCGTGGACATGAGGCCTTAAAAACTGCCCCATCTCCGAAGTATCCCTTTAAGTCCATATGTGGCAGAATTTTCTCCTGTGGATTCTTTTCTAAGGATCTCTTCTTTCTCAGGTGACGTTTCCACACAAGCACGTCCCTTCCTCAGTTTTTCCACTATGTATGGATGGCGTTTTATAAACCCCGACCGCATTTACTGTACGGACACTAGCACGGATTTGCGGTAAAAAATGAACATGTAAGGAGACCATACTGGAAATAGGCTTCTATAATAGCGTTTCGCTAAAGAAAGGGTGCCTAAACTTGTTAGTTAGAAAGCACTTAATCAGGTTTGGTAAAAAGGAGGTGAGTCCCTCATCAGTCAGCTGGAGGCTCCTGAGAAGGACAGGCGAGTACACAGAGGGTGTAAGAGGGGAAGCTCTCTGGACTGTAACTAGACTCTTGGTAAAAGGGCTTTCCGTTATGTGAATGCTAATGTGATGAGTTATGACATTGGGCCGAATAAGAGGGTCAAAGCTGATGTATAGCGAGTGACCAGACGGTCAGGCTTTATTTTGTGTACCAGTTAATGTACAGCGTGGAATACTGTGAACCGTTGTGGGGAATTAATAAAACTGGCAGGTGCCAGGCTTAAAGAAGTTCCAAGTATAAAAGTGCGTTCCTGACAGTGGCGCCAACCATCTTGAATGAAAAAGATGGCGATCCCAAGCAGTGACTAAATCCCTAATGTCACACATGGCAAATCCACAGCAATTCCTCCACAGCTGAACATAAACCTCATTTGAAACGTTTGTTACTCCCTGATCATCGTTTTTCTTATTTTCCTTATCATAACATCAGAACATTCCGGCGCTTTAACCCCTTCCTATTACATTCTAATTGAACGTTACTCTATAATGATGGAGGAAATAGACTGCGCTAATCTTTATCTCTGACCATCACGGATTCTTCCATCTGATCATCAGTGACAACAGAGTATTAGCTCTTCTAGGAAATGTTTCTAATTGTCCGACCTAAATAATGCGAACAATGGGCATACGGGTATTTTAGGGTCCATCTCGCCTGCTTGGGAGATATAATGGACCTCATTTTCATTTACTCCAAGTCTGAGCAGTTCCTAAAACATCTAAATGGCTATTAATTTAATCAGGTAATTTAACTCTCGCAGTGGAAAATGCCACCAGCGAATTGTGGCGGATGATTATAGGTGTGACATTTCTCCCGTATGATGCGGCTCGTACTTTGATACATCATTTTCTTTTTGAAGGTTAAGCTCAGATAACCTGCCTTTGGCATTTAATTAGCTACATATTAAACACTCTTTTAATAATAAAATGATTAAAAATTTTATTGCTTCTTAAATGAGGCCCTTTTAGGTAGATTTAATGAGTTGGTTTCTTAGAGCGCTCGTCTTCGGCGTGGATGCAGCCTTCCTCTCCAGCCTGGCATGTAATGATAATGGGCACTACAGCTTGCAAGATCTCTCTTTTATTCAAATGACAACTATAACCATTTTGGAGAAAACTTCTTTTGTGTGTATGTTTAAGCCCAACGGATTTAAAGGGAATGCCGACGTGGCTTTTACTTTTCCCTTATTTTCACTTTACGTGTTCGGTAAAGCAGGCTGAGTTAAGGTCGTAATGTATAAAAAAAAGTGGTATTTGCTCATTTGCATGTGTTAAGGTTGTAAAAGGGGGCAGCCATATTGATTAATCGTGCCAGAAGTAATGAGGTTACCGTTTGGAGAGGAGGAACTTCAACTGAACAGTGCCACCTAGTGGTAAAGCACTCCGTACTTCACTTACATTGTTAGAAAATGATCCTAATATGCGAGTCTGTTTCCACCGGACGGAGAATATGGTGGAGTCACAACGTTTATAAAGCTAAATGGAGGATTATAGGAAAGTAAGGGTGCTACTTGCTACGGGCCCTCTTACATGAGCAACACTTGGGCGCGAACATTTGCTCACACGCCAGTCCATATAAAGTTGCTCTTGATCACCCGGTTGACAAGCAAATTCTCATCTGATTGCATCTTTGGGGCAGTGTAAAAAATCCTCACTTTTGATGGCACATTTCCCTGTGTGACTGAGGAATTTGTTGCCGACCGCAATGATTCTACCAACTATCACATGAATGATTGTTCGTCTGTAGAGGATTTCCCGCCGGGACAGGCCTCAGCCAGATTTCTCCATCAACTTAGTGGAGGAGAGACCACGAAATCCTGCAGAAGGATGGAAGTGGCATCACCAGCTTGTGCAAATATTCTATCGCAGGCCTTGCTGGGTATTTTACACCACGGGTGCTAAAGTTGCCACTTGGCCCGGCCGGTATTTTAACTGGGAGGCCAAGGCTGGTATTATTTTGTACTATCCCCCTTACAGGTTGGTAATTAGATGAAAGTACATACTGCCCCTACGCAGAGCATCAGAAGAGACTTCTGTGCCCTCGCAGGGCTACGGGACCTCCGAGAGGTGGAGCTGGAGGACAACCAGGAAGAGGTGGGCCTCTTAGTGTCCTCTTCCTAGCGGAAAGACTGTAACTCATTGAAGCTGCCGTGTCTCAGCCGTTCTGCGCATTCCATTAATTATTGTACACAGGAGTTAATGGAATCTGCAGGAAGACTGAGGCATAGCAGTTCCGCCGGGGACAATGGTGATGCACAGTTTACAGGGGCCTAATTACTCTGGCAGTCACAGTGATTAGGCCCTTAAGGACCACACATCGCCTCACCCGCTGTGCCTTGGCCTTCCCAGTTCCAGCAGAATCCATTAATTCCTTTACGAAATGTGATAAGCCACACCCAAACCACGCCCCAGTCCACAACCCTTTTATGCTGGCTGGTATTTTTTGTGACAAAGGAGGCAACCATAGCGGGTGCATTGTGGGGCAGAAGGAGAATATTTGACTTGCTCTAACAGCTGACTTTAATTCTCTCAAGAAAAACTTGAAACAGTCTCTTAACCCTTTGCAATCCAATTTTGGATTCAGGATTTCCTAGGCGGCTTTCTCTTTCTGCTATTATACAATGGCACCATCTGCTGGCTAGAGCCAGTACTGCGGTATAAGGCATGCTGGAGAGGCCCCCCGACAACAAAACAGCCAGTAATATACAGTAAGAATACCCTGCCAGAAGTCTTCTGACATTGGAGCTGTAGAGCCTTCAATCACAATGTCTTTAGATGTCAGACAGTGGATTGGAAAGGGTTAACACGTCAGGAACACTCAGTATTTGCTCTTTTCTGGGTGCAGAGTTTTCGATGTGGAAATGCAAGGAGTCCTTAACTTGATCAGCTGTCTTCTTAAACTGGCTGAATTACCTCCCGGTTATGTAGTAGCCCAGAGTTGGGGTCCCACAGCATTGTTAAAAGCTACCTCAAGCTACCTATGTATATGTGTATTAATGTTTTATGTGTATTGGCCATAAAGGGTCACTGGGACTTCATGTCTGGCGTCTTCACAATCTAACACTGCATGACTGTGCAGAATGTACCCTAACCTGCTCTCTCGCCTGTCAATCACCCCTAGCTAGGACTGGGATTGGGTAGGAAGATTCCCCTTAGCCCAGGATTGGTTAGTGGCTATGGTATAAAAGACAGGGCATGGGTGGGATCAGGGAGTTAGTAGAGAGTGAGTAGAGAGTTAGCAGTCAGGGCAGTGAAGAGAGGCAATTGAAGAGTCACGCCTGAGAGAAGCCAGGAGAGTTCCATCTAAGTTCTTGTGCTTGAGGTCATCCAGAGGAAGGAGGCCTCAAGAGCGGAGTCTTTTTCAACCCTGACTGAAGGAATCAGAGACAGGGCAAACCCTACAGAAACTGTTCTGTTCTTCATGGTGGTTTCTCCTACTGCTTAATGTTGTTACCAGCCGGTGCAGACACCGTTGTGTCAGTATGGACTGTGCACTCTGACTTGCACCCAGAGACGAGATACTAAACTAGTTACATGTGAATTTGGCCTGCAACATGCCCAAGCAACAAAAGTTATACTTGTTTCTAAGAGACTGTTTTCTAAGGACAAACATCATGCCTGGAAATGCCTCGAGTTAATGATGTTTAAAGTAATTATTATGTTTAAAATGGTTAAGAAAGTGTGCAGGAGGTGGAACATTGGTGTGTAAAATTGTGTTAGTGTCCTTACAGGTGGAGAAAAAAGAAAGGCTGTGCTGTAAGTGAGGGTCCCTCCAAACAAGAACAGTTATCCTACTAAAATGCCAGTGTCAGCTTGTGCAATGACATCTTTCTTGGATGCACATCCCCATTGTCTGTCTGGAGTTTTGGGGGTTCAGACTGCAGTACCCTAGAAAGGCGCGGGAAGAGTGAATCCTCTATTGGTTCCTTCCTGATTTAAATGTTCCTACCAAGACACCCCTTTTCTATCTGTGTGTCAGTCTCAGTGTGTGTGTTTCTCTATTTCAGGCTTTTGGGGAGAAGTATTATGTAAGGGTCCCATAGTGTATGATGATGCATCTCAGGTTCCACCTGGCTCGGCAGGTTTTTCAAAGGTACTGATCAGCCTTTTCTTCTGCATGCTGTGGTGTTTAAATACTGACAACGGAGACGAGACTTTGGAAGTCATGCCAGGGTGGGTTGTTTATTTCAAAAGTAACCAAGGGAGCAGAGTGGTATGCTAAGCTATGCCCTCACCAGGTTTGTATAGTGATTTTTGCTTCTCCCCAACACCCCTTTATCGTAGTTGTTAAGTTACTGACACGTTGTAGTTAATGTAGTGGTTCCAAGCCGCCTAGTCCGGATCGGCTTTTCCTGGAGTGGTCAAAGTGAAGGGTGGGATGACCACTCCCACGTACCAGATGAGGCTGGTATCGGGCCTTATAAAACCTGGGCCTGCAGGTCTTGTGGTGTTGTGGTGAGACCTCTGCAGGTCTGAGGAGACGACTGGCTGTACGCAACAAGCAGGGTTTTTGCAGTGAGTAGTCAGGACCGATCTGTGTATAGTGAGTGCTCAGACGAGCAGGGGTTAATTTCTGTTGGCCTGGAGTTAAGGCCTGTTTTGCTTTATTTTGCTGAAATAAACCCAGGCAAAGCCTGGACTATGAACTTTACTCCTTGTGTCCCTGTCTCTGGCTGTGGATGCCCAGGCTGCTACCTTATCCTGACGCTAATCCCTCACAATATATAATTATATACTAGAGACACCCAGGTTATACCAGCATGCTCCATATCACTATATACAGGAGATATATAACTTATACCAGCTGTTTATATATAATTATACACAGGAGATACCCAGTGTCACGTCTGTTTCCTGAGACCTGTGGTTCTACAGATGCTCTGGAGTTCTCCTGCTCAGGTGTGGGAGATTGTGCTGGCTGGGCGTGTGTCTCCAGTCAGCCAATCACCCTAGGTCAGTACACATATAAGCTGTCTTCCCAGGTGTGGGTGTGTTCAGCTTTCTCTGTTCTCATTCTCTCTCTGTGTGTTATGTGAGCAGGTTTGTGTTTTGTTTGGTTATGTTGAGGACTCCTGGTTAGTGTAGGGACTAGTGGTATAGCCAGGAGCCGGGACGTGGCCCGCTAGCTTCCATATTTTAGCAAAAATGTCACCAAATATCTGGCATTTATAGCATTAACATCTGCTACTAGTGTTTGTGTATTGGCTGCTGTATGGTGTGATTCTGGCTCTGGGTGTCTTCTTATCCTGTCCAGTTGTCCCTGTTGGTGGTGGCATGTGTATACATCCTAGCCTGGGTGCGTGAGTTCCAAGGGGCAGCCAAGCCCAGATCTGAAGACCACTAGGCCCTCCTTTATTGGGCTAATGTCCCCATTCAGGTAGGTCCTTGCTCATCTTCCTTTGTAGAAGATAGGGAGAGGTGTTAATTGGTGGTTGTTTAACCTGGTGTTCCCTATCTTTGGTAATGTTTGTGTGGGCCCAGTGCTCACTTGCCCACACGAACGTAACACCCAGGTTATACCAGCATGGTTCATATTACTATATACAGGATATGTATACCTTCTGCCAGCTGGAAATACATAATTATATAAGGAGATACCCAGGTTAAACTAGCATGGTCAATATCACTATATTCAGGAGATGTGTGTGTGTGTGTGTGTGTATATATATATATATATATATATATATATATATATAATTAGGAAATTATAGTACCAGTGTTTTTGGTGGCGCAATGCTACATGCACGTCACACATACACAGCTTTGCTACATGCACAGCTGTAGTAGATGGGTGTGTGACAGACACACACAGCTGTGCTACATGCCATGTACATCACAGACACAGCTCTGCTACATGACATGTGCAGCACAGACACAGCTCTGTTAAATGTCATGCGCACGTTACAAACAAAGCTCTGCTACATGACATGCACGGCACAGACACAGCTCTGTTATATGACATATGCGACACAGACACAGCTTTGCTACATGACATGCGCGACACAGACACAGCTCTGCTAAATGACATGCGCAGCACAGACAGATCTGCTATATGACATGTGCGTCACAGACACAGCTCTGCTACATGACATGCACGGCACAGACACAGCTCTGCTACATGACATGCACGGCACAGACACAGCTCTGCTACATGACATGCACGGCACAGACACAGCTCTGCTACATGACATGCGCGACACAGACACAGCTCTGCTATATGAAATGCACAGCACAGACAGATCTGCTATATGACATGCGCGTCACAGACACAGATCTGCTACATGACATGCACGGCACAGACACAGCTCTGCTATATGACATGCATGGCACAGACACAGCTCTGCTACATGACATGTGGAACACAGACACAGCTCTGCTACATGACATGTGGAACACAGACACAGCTCTGCTACATGACATGCGTAACACAGACACAGCTCTGCTATATGACATGCGCAGCACAGACAGATCTGCTATATGACATGTGCGTCACAGACACAGATCTGCTACATGACATGCGCAGCACAGACAGCTCTGCTACATTACATGCGCATGTTTACAAACACAGCTCTACTACATGACATGCACAAACACAGATCTAGCTCAAAATACTGGAAGAAAAGCCAGGCAGCTGGGCAGAAAGTGGATGGAACGATTATAGTCAATGGGGTCCATCCGGCACTGTTTACTTCTGTCCAGACACTAAGCCGGCTGGCTGCGGAGATTCCCCTTTTCTGCTCCCTGAACAGAGTAGGTGTGAAAGCACCCTAATATATGTATCTCCTGTATATAATTATATATGTATAGCTGGTATATGTTATACATCTCCTGTATATAGTGATCTGGAGCATGCTGGTATAACCTAGGTATCTCCTGTATATAATTATATATGTACAGCTGGTATAAGTTATGCATCTCCTGTATATAGTGATATGGAGCATGCTGGTATAACCTGGGTATCTCCTGTATATAATTATATATGTACAGCTGGTATAAGTTATACACCTCCTGTATATAATGATATGGAGCATGCTGGTATAACCTGGGTATCTCCTGTATATAATTATATATGTACAGCTGGTATAAGTTATACATCTCCTGTATATAGTGATATGGAGCATGCTGGTATAACCTGGGTATCTCCTGTATATAATTATATATGTACAGCTGGTATAAGTTATACATCCTGTATATAGTGATATGGAGCATGCTGGTATAACCTGGGTATCCCCAGTATATAATTATGTATGTACAGCTGGTATAAGTTAGACATCTCCTGTATATAGTGATATGGAGCATGCTGGTATAACCTGGGTATCTCCTGTATATAATTATATATGTAAAGCTAGTATAAGTTATACATTCCCCTGTATACAGTGATATGGAGCATGCTGGTATAACCTGGGTATCTCCTGTATATAATTATATATGTAAAGCTAGTATAAGTTATACATTCCCCTGTATATAGTGACATGGACCATGCTGGTATAACCTGGGTATCTCCTGTATATAATTATATATGTACAGCTGGTATAAGTTATGCATCTCCTGTATATAGTGATATGGAGCATGCTGGTATAACCTGGGTATCTCCTGTATATAATTATATATGTAAAGCTAGTATAAGTTATACATTCCCCTGTATACAGTGATATGGAGCATGCTGGTATAACCTGGGTATCTCCTGTATATAATTATATATGTAAAGCTAGTATAAGTTATACATTCCCCTGTATATAGTGACATGGACCATGCTGGTATAACCTGGGTATCTCCTGTATATAATTATATGTGTACAGCTGGTATAAGTTATACATCTCCTGTATATAGTGATATGAAGCATGCTGGTATAACCTGGGTATCTCCTGTATATAATTATATATGTACAGCTGGTATAAGTTATACATCTCCTGTATATAGTGATATGGAGCTGCTGGTATACCCTGGGTATCTCCTGTATATAATTATATATGTACCGCTGGTATCGGTCATAAATCTCCTGTATAGAATGATATGGGGCATGCTGGTATAACCTGGGTATATCCTGTATAGAGTGATATGGACCATGCTCATG
The DNA here is from genome assembly GCF_035609145.1 of Eleutherodactylus coqui. Classification (NCBI taxonomy): domain Eukaryota; kingdom Metazoa; phylum Chordata; class Amphibia; order Anura; family Eleutherodactylidae; genus Eleutherodactylus; species Eleutherodactylus coqui. The sequence continues at coordinate 7,074,287 of NC_089839.1, forward strand.
CTCTCATGATCGGTGATCAGCAAGTTATCCCTTATTTGCTTTCCTGTGGGTAGTGGAAAATCTTTAATTCTGGTACAATCCCTTAAATGTTATATTAAAATACTAGAAGGTTCAGATATTGTTCACTTCACTCCAACCAGCTTTCCTCTAGACAGCATCAGGCTATCACCAGCCCACCATTACTGCCCCTCCATGCAGTGAGCTGGATGTTGCACAGTGCCTGGTGGATGCATGCTGCTGCACAGGTAGTCACCAGCCTCTCGTGTGCCTTTTCCTATATCTGTGTCTCTATAACATTCTGCTCTCACAGAGGCGCAATGCTTGACTGTTACAACAGCGGTAATGTCTCTGTATAGTCACACAGAAGCAGGTGGCGATGCTGGTCCCCCTCTGTAGCAGTTTCCAATCAATATCCCTACCCGTAACTCAGGAGGTACCACCTTTTGAAGGGAATGTGTTCCAACCTCTCCTAGGCTAGCTTCACACGTGCAAGCGCGATATCAGGCTGTTAATCACGGGCCGATTTCGCACTCGCCAACGATTTTGCCACGGATGTGAGGTGTTTTTGTTTCACAACTGCCTCCCATCACTTCGGGAAAGAAGCGATCCTCCACTGCGGCAAAGGACCCCAGAGGTTCTCCCATTTTGTTCAATGCGGAAACTTCGCATCGCACCGCATGCACCTAGCACATAGTGTGATGCTGCTGCCGGCCCATTGAAAACAATTGGAGATGCGATGCGGGGGCGCACAAAGATTGGACAGGTGTATGACCCCATTCAAGAGAATGGTGTTCATATTCGTGCGTCTCGCCACGCTTAAATCTGAAGCCGGCCCTTAGGCTTTAGGTGTCCTCTAGCCTGGCATCTCTTAAGCATGGCTATTGGCACAGACAGCAATCATTGCTCCCCGCTACCCACCTTTGGCGCTACGCAGTAGTCACCACCTCTGATAACCCGGCTCCACACGGGGGAATGACTCCACAATAGACACACCTCCATCTCACTTTGATGGGAGAAACAAACTTTTTCTTTATATCCCATGAAGAATCGTCTGGTTACCCGACAACTCCATTTCAATAGGGCCGCAGGGATCCAGCGCTGTAGCCCCACTGTGGTCCCAGTATTTGATTGGCTGCAGTGGTCACCTGATTTCCTATTACATCGTCTGTCACAACAAATGTTGGGACCACAGTGGGGCTGCAGCACTGGATCCCGGCGTCCACAGAGGGGTAAGTATAGCTCAGTTCATTATTTTAATGCAGGCAATGCTATTGAAGGGAGGGTGTCCGGTAACCAGACAACCCCTTTAATTCTGTCAACATGAGGAATGGAGTAAAGGTATTTGCTGTGTGATGATGCATCGGGCTGCAGGCAGAGGCGAGTTTGTTACATTTCTTAACTGATACGAAGGGGGCACTATCTGTACATGGGGCATTATGAGGGCACTATCTGTATGTGGACACTACAGAGGCACTACATGTACATGGCAGCAGTATTATTGTAGGGGGAACAATGAACGCACCACTGCTGTAGGGAGAACACTGGAGGAACTATTGTTGTACAGGGGCACAAAAGGGAACATTGTTATTGTAGAAGAGCTTTTTTTTAACTTGTACGAAGGGAGCACTATCTGTATATGGGAGCACAATTACTGTATGGGGGCACTATCTGTATATGGGAGCACAATTACTGTATGGGGGCACTATCTGTATATGGGAGCACAATTACTGTATGGGGGCACTATCTGTATATGGGAGCACAATTACTGTATGGGGGCACTATCTGTATATGGGAGCACAATTACTGTATGGGGGCACTATCTGTATATGGGAGCACAATTACTGTATGGGGGAACTATCTGTATATGGGAGCACAATTACTGTATGGGGGCACTATCTGTATATGGGAGCACAATTACTGTATGGGGGCACTATCTGTATATGGGAGCACAATTACTGTATGGGGGAACTATCTGTATATGGGAGCACAATTACTGTATGGGGGCACTATCTGTATATGGGAGCACAATTACTGTATGGGGGCACTATCTGTATATGAGAGCACAATTATTGTATGGGGCACTATCTGTATATGAGAGCACAATTACTGTATGGGGGCACTATCTGTATATGGGAGCACAATTACTGTATGGGGGGCACTATCTGTATATGGGAGCACAATTACTATATGGGGGCACTATCTGTATATGGGAGCACAATTACTGTATGGGGGCACTATGCGTATATGGGAGCACAATTACTGTATGGGGGCACTATCTGTATATGGGAGCACAATTACTGTATGGGGGCACTATCTGTATATGGGAGCACAATTACTGTATGGGGGAACTATCTGTATATGGGAGCACTATTACTATATGGGGGCACTATCTGTATATGGGAGCACAATTACTGTATGGGGGCACTATCTGTATATGAGAGCACAATTATTGTATGGGGCACTATCTGTATATGAGAGCACAATTACTGTATGGGGGCACTATCTGTATATGGGAGCACAATTACTGTATGGGGGCACTATCTGTATATGGGAGCACAATTACTGTATGGGGGCACTATGCGTATATGGGAGCACAATTACTGTATGGGGGCACTATGTGTATATGGGAGCACAATTACTGTATGGGGCACTATCTGTATATGGGAGCACTATTACTGTATGGGGCACTATCTGTATATGGGAGCACTATTACTGTATGGGGCACTATCTGTATATGGGAGCACTATTACTGTATGGGGGCACTATGTGTATATGGGAGCACAATTACTGTATGGGGGCAATATCTGTATATGGGAGCACAATTACTGTATGGGGGCAATATCTGTATATGGGAGCACAATTACTGTATGGGGGCAATATCTGTATATGGGAGCACAATTACTGTATGGGGCAATATCTGTATATGGGAGCACAATTACTGTATGGGGCACTATCTGTATATGGGAGCACAATTACTGTATGGGGTAACTATCTGTATATGGGAGCACAATTACTGTATGGGGCACTATCTGTATATGGGAGCACAATTACTGTATGGGGCACTATCTGTATATGGGAGCACTATTACTGTATGGGGGCACTATGTGTATATGGGAGCACAATTACTGTATGGGGGCAATATCTGTATATGGGAGCACAATTACTGTATGGGGGCAATATCTGTATATGGGAGCACAATTACTGTATGGGGCAATATCTGTATATGGGAGCACAATTACTGTATGGGGCACTATCTGTATATGGGAGCACAATTACTGTATGGGGTAACTATCTGTATATGGGAGCACAATTACTGTATGGGGCACTATCTGTATATGGGAGCACAATTACTGTATGGGGGAACTATCTGTATATGGGAGCACAATTACTGTATGGGGGCACTATCTGTATATGAGAGCACAATTATTGTATGGGGCACTATCTGTATATGAGAGCACAATTACTGTATGGGGGCACTATCTGTATATGGGAGCACAATTACTGTATGGGGGCACTATCTGTATATGGGAGCACAATTACTGTATGGGGGCACTATCTGTATATGGGAGCACAATTACTGTATGGGGGCACTATCTGTATATGGGAGCACAATTACTGTATGGGGGCAATATCTGTATATGGGAGCACAATTACTGTATGGGGGCACTATCTGTATATGGGAGCACAATTACTGTATGGGGGCACTATGTGTATATGGGAGCACAATTACTGTATGGGGGCACTATGTGTATATGGGAGCACAATTACTGTATGGGGGCACTATCTGTATATGGGAGCACAATTACTGTATGGGGGCACTATCTGTATATGGGAGCACAATTACTGTATGGGGGCACTATCTGTATATGGGAGCACAATTACTGTATGGGGGCACTATGTGTATATGGGAGCACAATTACTGTATGGGGGCACTATCTGTATATGGGAGCACAATTACTGTATGGGGGCACTATGTGTATATGGGAGCACAATTACTGTATGGGGGCACTATGTGTATATGGGAGCACAATTACTGTATGGGGGCACTATCTGTATATGGGAGCACAATTACTGTATGGGGGCACTATCTGTATATGGGAGCACAATTACTGTATGGGGGCACTATCTGTATATGGGAGCACAATTACTGTATGGGGGCACTATGTGTATATGGGAGCACAATTACTGTATGGGGGCACTATCTGTATATGGGAGCACAATTACTGTATGGGGGCACTATCTGTATATGGGAGCACAATTACTATATGGGGGCACTATCTGTATATGGGAGCACAATTACTGTATGGGGGCACTATCTGTATATGGGAGCACAATTACTGTATGGGGGCACTATGCGTATATGGGAGCACAATTACTGTATGGGGGCACTATCTGTATATGGGAGCACAATTACTGTATGGGGCACTATGTGTATATGGGAGCACAATTACTGTATGGGGGCACTATGTGTATATGGGAGCACAATTACTGTATGGGGGCACTATCTGTATATGGGAGCACAATTACTGTATGGGGGCACTATCTGTATATGGGAGCACAATTACTATATGGGGGCACTATCTGTATATGGGAGCACAATTACTGTATGGGGGCACTATGCGTATATGGGAGCACAATTACTGTATGGGGGCACTATCTGTATATGGGAGCACAATTACTGTATGGGGGCACTATGTGTATATGGGAGCACAATTACTGTATGGGGGCACTATGTGTATATGGGAGCACAATTACTGTATGGGGCACTATCTGTATATGGGAGCACTATTACTGTATGGGGGCACTATGTGTATATGGGAGCACAATTACTGTATGGGGGCACTATCTGTATATGGGAGCACAATTACTGTATGGGGGCACTATCTGTATATGGGAGCACTATTACTGTATGGGGCACTATCTGTATATGGGAGCACTATTACTATATGGGGGCACTATCTGTATATGGGAGCACAATTACTGTATAGGGGAACTATCTGTATATGGGAGCACAATTACTGTATGGGGGAACTATCTGTATATGGGAGCACAATTACTGTATGGGGCACTATCTGTATATGGGAGCACTATTACTATATGGGGGCACTATCTGTATATGGGAGCACAATTACTGTATGGGGGAACTATCTGTATATGGGAGCACAATTACTGTATGGGGCACTATCTGTATATGGGAGCACTATTACTATATGGGGCACTATCTGTATGTGGGAGCACAATTACTGTATGGGGGTACTATGTGTATATGGGAGCACAATTACTGTATGGGGCACTATCTGTATATGGGAGCACAATTACTGTATGGGGGCACTATGTGTATATGGGAGCACTATTACTATATGGGGGCACTATCTGTATATGGGGCGCTACAGGACTACTATCTGTATATGGGGGCATGGTGATAATATAATGCTGGTAGATTGTCACCCATCTTTGTCTATCAGTCTGACACCTTTTTAGCCTGGGAAACGTGAGTGGATTAAGGCAGATAGTATTTCTTGTCAAGCAAAGCTCATCAATGTTCATTTAACTGCCTTTCATGCCTGTACCAGAGGGGTCTTTGATCCCATTTGCTCATTTTGAGAGCCCTTTGTTGTAGTGATAATGAAATTAGCCATTTGCAGAAAATCCCATTGTCACCCTGCCCCTCCAATACACATCCTCCAGACTTGCTGACTGCGATTTCCCACCACTGAGATGGGACATAGAAAAAATTAATAACGGAGATTATGGAAGAAATGGTGGGTGTACCACGGACGCAGTGCATTCACTCTCATCAATATGTAATCCCCGAATCCCACAGAACTGCATACCTGTGAGGCTACTCACCCATCGCATATCATGTTTGGTCTCAATGGGAAGGTAAACTCATGATATGAAGCATGGTGGCTATAGCTCCGCTATCAGAGTGCCTCCTAGGGAAATATGGTCAAAATGTTAAATTGGTTTTCCATCCGTAAGATCTGCTCATCTACAAGCCCTTGGTGATGTCATGAGGAGAACAGCAGAGGTTGGACTAAATGGGGATCTTTCCCCTATTGTCAGAACTAGGAGTGGCATGTAAATGTCAGCCTGTACCCCGTCTCGTGTGCTCCGCGCCCAGGACTATGTGAAACAACTTCACAGACTGGAGTTTTCTCTTAGTTTCTCAATTTTTGTTTTTATCCTATTGTGTGCATTTATAGCTCCTCCCCTTCTTTAAATCCCTCCTTTTGTATATTTTTATCTAATCACTGCTAACTAGAGATGAGCTAGCACCAAAATGCTCGGGTGCTCGTTACTCGGGACGAAATTACCGCGATGCTCGAGGGTTCGTTTCGAGTAACGAACCCCATTGAAGTCAATGGGCGACCAGAACATTTTTGTATTTCGCCGATGCTCGCTAAGGTTTTCATGTGTGAAAATCTGGGCAATTCAAGAAAGTGATGGGAACGACACAGGAACGGATAGGGCAGGCGAGGGGCTACATGTTGGGCTGCATCTCAAGTTCCCAGGTCCCACTATTAAGCCACAATAGCGGCAAGAGTGGGGCCCCCCCCTCCCAAAAACTTTTACTTCTGAAAAGCCCTCATTAGCAATGCATACCTTAGCTAAGCACCACACTACCTCCAACAAAGCACAATCACTGCCTGCATGACACTCCGCTGCCACTTCTCCTGGGTTACATGCTGCCCAACCCCCCCCCCCCCCCCCCCACAGCGCACACCAAAGTGTCCCTGGGCAGCCTTCAGCTGCCCTCATGCCACGCCACCCTCATGTCTATTTAGAAGTGCGTCTGCCATGAGGAGGAACCGCAGGCACACACTGCAGAGGTTGGCACGGCTAGGCAGCGACCCTCTTTAAAAGTGGCGGGGCGATAGCCCACAATGCTGTACAGAAGCAATGAGAAATATAATCCTGTGCCACCGCCATCAGGAGCTGCACACGTGGGCATAGCAATGGGGAACCTATGTGCCACACACTATTCATTCTGTCAAGGTGTCTGCATGCCCCAGTCAGACCGCGGTTTTTAATTCATAGACACAGGCAGGTACAACTCCCTATTGTGAAGTCCCTGTGAACCGACAGCATGGGTGGCTCCCTGGAACCCACCGGCGGTACACAGAAATATCCCATTGCATTGCCCAACACAGCTGAGGTAGTAATGTCATGTTTAATGCAGGTGGGCTTCGGCCCACACTGCATGCCCCAGTCAGACTGGGGTTCTTTACAAGTGGAAACAGATGCATTTATAATTCCCTGTGGACCCACAGCATGGGTGGGTGCCAGGAAGCCACCGGCGGTACACAAAAATATCCCATTGCATTGCCCAACATAGCGGATGTAACGTCAGCTTTAATGCAGGTGGGCTAAAAATTCATTTGATTACACTGTAGGCGAGGGCCCACAAAAATTGGTGTACCAACAGTACTAATGTACCTCAGAAAAATTGGCCATGGCCAACCAAGAGGGCAGGTGAAACCCATTAATCGCTTTGGTTAATGTGGCTTAAGTGGTAACTAGGCCTGGAGGCAGCCCAGTGTAACGAAAAATTAGTTCAAGTTAAAGTTCCAACGCTTTTAAGCGCATTGAAATGTATAAAAATTGTTTAGAAAAATTATATGAGTGAGCCTTGTGGGCCTAAGAAAAATTGCCCGATCAGCGTGATTACGTGAGGTTTCAGGAGGAGGAGCAGGAGGAGGAGGAGGAGGAATATTAGACACAGATTGATGAACCAGAAATGTCCCCGTTTTGGATGGTGAGAGAGAACGTAGCTTCCATCCGCGGGTGCAGCCTACCTATTGCTTAGGTATCGCTGCTGTCCGCTGGTGGAGAAGAGAAGTCTGGGGAAATCCAGGCTTTGTTCATCTTGATGAGTGTAAGCCTGTCGGCACTGTCGGTTGACAGGTGGGTACGCTTATCCGTGATGATTCCCCCAGCCGCACTAAACACCCTCTCTGACAAGACGCTAGCCGCAGGACAAGCAAGCACCTCCAGGGCATACAGCGCGAGTTCAGGCCACGTGTCCAGCTTCGACACCCAGTAGTTGTAGGGGGCAGAGGTGTCACCAAGGACGGTCGTGCGATCGGCTACGTACTCCCTCACCATCCTTTTACAGTGCTCCCGCCGACTCAGCCTTGACTGGGGAGCGGTGACACAGTCTTGCTGGGGAGCCATAAAGCTGGCAAAGGCCTTGGAGAATGTTCCCCTGCCTGCGCTGTACATGCTGCCTGCGCTGTACATGCTGCCTGATCTCTGCGCTTCCCCTGCTACCTGGCCCTCGGAACTGCGCCTTCTGCCACTAGCGCTGTCGGATGGGAAGTTTACCATCAGTTTGTCCACCAGCGCCCTGTGGTATAGCATCATTCTCGAACCCCTTTCCTCTTCGGGAATGAGAGTGCAAAGGCTCTCCTTATACCGTGGATCGAGCAGTGTGTACACCCAGTAATCCGTAGTGGCCAGAATGCGTGCAACGCGAGGGTCACGCGAAAGGCATCCTAACATGAAGTCAGCCATGTGTGCCAGGGTACCTGTACGCAACACATGGCTGTCTTCACTAGGAAGATCACTTTCAGGATCCTCCTCCTCCTCCTCTTCCTCCTCCTCAGGCCATACACGCTGAAAGGATGACAGCCCAGCAGCATCTGTACCCTCAGCAGTGGGCCAAGCTGTCTCTTCCCCCTCCTCCTCCTCATCCTCCTCCTCCTCCTCCTCCTCCTCAACGCGCTGAGATATAGACAGGCGGGTGCTCTGACTATCCAGCGACATACTGTCTTCCCCCAGCTCTGTTTCCGAGCGCAAAGCGTCTGCCTTTATGCTTTGCAGGGAACTTCTCAAGATGCATAGCAGAGGAATGGTGACGCTAATGATTGCAGCATCGCCGCTCACCACCTGGGTAGACTCCTCAAATGTTCCAAGGACCTGGCAGATGGCTGCCAACCAGGCCCACTCTTCTGTAAATAATTGAGGAGGCTGACTCCCACTGCGCCGCCCATGTTGGAGTTGGTATTCCACTATAGCTCTACGCTGCTCATAGACTCTGGCCAACATGTGGAGCGTAGAGTTCCACTGTGTGGGCACGTCGCACAGCAGTCGGTGCACTGGCAGATTAAACCTATGTTGCAGTGTCCGCAGGGTGGCAGCGTGCGTGTGGGATTTGCGGAAATGTGCGCAGAGCCGGCGCACCTTTCCGAGCAGGTATGACAAGTGGGGGTAGCTTTTCAGAAAGCGCTGAACCACCAAATTAAAGACATGGGCCAGGCATGGCACGTGCGTGAGGCTGCCGAGCTGCAGAGCCGCCACCAGGTTACGGCCGTTGTCACACACGACCATGCCCGGTTGGAGGCTCAGCGGCGCAAGCCAGTGGTCGGTCTGCTCTGTCAGACCCTGCAGCAGTTCGTGGGCCGTGTGCCTCTTCTATCCTAAGCTGAGTAGTTTCAGCACGGCCTGCTGACGCTTGCCCACCACTGTGCTGCCACGCCGTGTGACACCGACTGCTGGCGACGTGCTGCTGCTGACACATCTTGATTGCGAGACAGAGGTTGCGTTGGAGGAGGAGGAGGGTGCTTTAGTGGAGGAAGCATACACCGCCGCAGATACCACCACCGAGCTGTGGCCCGCAATTCTGGGGGTGGGTAGGACGTGAGCGGTCCCAGGCTCTGACTCTGTCCCAGCCTCCACTAAATTCACCCAATGTGCCGTCAGGGAGATATAGTGGCCCTGTCCGCCTGTGCTTGTCCACGTGTCCGTTGTTAAGTGGACCTTGGCAGTAACCGCGTTGGTGAGGGCGCGTACAATGTTGCGGGAGACGTGGTCGTGCAGGGCTGGGACGGCACATCGGGAAAAGTAGTGGCGACTGGGAACCGAGTAGCGCGGGGCAGCCGCCGCCATCATGCTTTTGAAAGTCTCCGTTTCCACAAGCCTATACGGCAGCATCTGTAGGCTGATCAATTTTGCAATGTGCACGTTTAACGCTTGAGCGTGCGGGTGCGTGGCGTCGTACTTGCGCTTGCGCTCAAACTGTGGCGCTAGCGACGTCTGGACGCTGCGCTGAGAGCCATTGCTGGATGGGGCCGAGGACAGCGGAGGTGATGGTGTGGGTGCAGGCCAGGAGACGGTAGTGCCTGTGTCCTCAGAGGGGGGTTGGATCTCAGTGGCAGGTTGGGGCACAGGGGGAGAGGCAGTGGTGCAAACCGGAGGCGGTGAACGGGCATCGTCCCACCTTGTGGGGTGCTTGGCCATCATATGCCTGCGCATGCTGTTGGTGGTGCCTCCCCAGCTGATCTTGGCGCGACAAAGGTTGCACACCACTGTTCGTCGGTCGTCAGGCGTCTCTGTGAAAAACTGCCACACCGTAGAGCACCTTGACCTGTGCAGGGTGGCATGGCGCGAGGGGGCGCTTTGGGAAACAGTTAGTGGATTATTCGGTCTGGCCCTGCCTCTACCCCTGGCCACCGCACTGGCTCGGCCTGTGCCCACACCGTGACTTGGCCCTCCGCGTCCTCGGCCGCGTCCACATCCTCTAGGCCTACCCCTACCCCTCAGCATGCTGTATTACCAGTGATTTGATTTCCCAGGCAGGAAAGAAATTGGCGCAAGGCTGCACTCAACCGTAGCTGGTTGCGTCTGATTTTTGTACGTTCTCCACGCAGCACACACGTACCCAGAGCCCTTAGGACTGACACAGGCAGGCCAAATATAATTAATTCGCTTTTTTGCAAAGGGAGGGCCCCACTGCGGATATTCAATGAACAATACGTTTAATAACTGTGGTGTGGCCCTGAAAAAGTGTCACACAACTTTAGTGTAGCAGAGTTATTAACTCTGGCAGAGCAGGTATTTGCCAGTCAGGAAAGACAATGGCGCAAGCCTGCAGTAAACCGTAGCTGGTTGCGTTTGATTTTTGTACGTTCTCCACGCAGCACACACGTACACGGAGACCTTAGGACTGACACAGGCAGGCCAAATATAATTAATTGAATTCGCTTTTTTGCAAAGGGAGGGCCCCACTGTGGATATTCAATGAACAATAACTGTGTTGTGGCCCTGCCTACTCAATTCTTTCCCTGTAGTATCAATGGAGGGTGCAATGCTCTGCACAGACGATTTTTTGAAGAAAAAAAAATATGCAACACTGCTAACAGCAGCCAGCACACACGTAGATGTGGCCCTAAGAAGGACCGTTGGGGTTCTTGAAGCCTACACTCACTCCTAACACTCTCCCTACAGCAACTCCAATAGAACAGCACTTTCCCTCACTAACTCACACGGCATCTGAGCCGAGCCGCGGGAGGGGCCGACTTTTATACTCGGGTGACATCTGATCTCCCCAGCCACTCACAGCAGGGGGGTGGTATAGGGCTTGAACGTCACAGGGGGAAGTTGTAATGCCTTCCCTGTCTTTCAATTGGCCAGAAAAGCGCGCTAACGTCTCAGAGAGGAAACTGAAAGTAACCGGAACACCGCGTAGTGCTCGTTACGAGTAACGAGCATCCCGAACACCGTAATATTCGCACGAATATCAAGCTCGGACGAGTACGTTCGCTCATCTCTACTGCTAACCCTTTTAAGAATAAATCTATTTAGTCAGTTTCCTTGATGCTTTAACCGTAAAGCGTCTTGGTCGTGTGTTGGATGGTGGAAACCGAGGTGGCTGACCTAGCTGTCAAATGGCCAGTGGTGGCAGCAAGGGGTGTTGGGGTATGCCAGGCCATGCAGGTTGCCATTTGGGCTCCATCTTGCAAGACTGCAAGATCCGGGGAGCTGGAAATCTGTTGACCCCGCGGTCTGCCACTGAGTGCCGTACGTCACCGGTTGGTGACGTACTGAACCCGTAAACTGTATTAGCGTGACAGGCACTTCAGAGGCACTATATATGGGGACACAATGGGGGCATTATATACACTTAGTGCCTCATTGTGTCCCCATATATAGATAGTGCCTCCATATACATATAGTATATATGAAGCACTACAAGTGCATTATCTGTATATGGGGACACTACTATTGCAGGGGGAACACTGGAGGCTTTACTGCTTTATGGGGGCAGAAAAAAGGGGCATTACTATTGTGTGGGAGCTAAATGAGGGCATTACTACTGTCTGGAGAACTATTGAAAGAGAGTGTTACGTTCATGTGGGCAAGTGAGCACCGGGCCAACACGAATGTTACCGAATATAGGGAACACCAGGTGGAAGTAATTAACCCATGTCCCTATCTCCTTGAAAGGTAAGTGACCATGGACCTAACAGAGACTGACAATAACCCAGACATTCACCAAGCTTCCCCACACACATTAGCAGATAGAATAGCTATAATAAGTACAAGGTATTAGTTTGTATATTGGCCAAGATACTTAAGCCCGCAAGCCGTGATCAAGGCTCCTTGTTGTCTTGTGGGTCCCTACGCTACCAAGACAACTAAACCCAGACTTGCACACAGATGATACAACAAGACACCAATCAAACTGAGAGCTACACCGAAAAGGCAACAAGACACAATTCACACAGCAAGCTGCACAGACAAGGAAACATGACTGCTCACCCTGGAAACCCAGCAGACACTGTGTATATATATGAGCACAGATCCTAGGGATTAGCTGAGCTGAGCAATCCACACCCTGCCAGCTAAACCAACCCCTGAGGAGCCGTGCACTGAGGGGAACAGATTCCAGCAGCACAACCCTACCAGAGAGTTTGTGTAGAAATCGGTGAAGGTTGGGATGTCTGTGTGTTAGATTCTGTGGAAATACTTACATCCAAGCAACAAGCAGGAGGGGGAACAACTCCAAAATCTTCCCTGGGGCTTATTCATCTCACTCCTGGGGAGGCGCCACTTACTTGGCACTGTAACATACACCCTAACTGCTGCAAGACTCTTGTTTGGAAGAAGCAGTTCACGTTATGAATTATGACAATATTCCCAATTTCTTCTCCAAAAAAGAGGTTCTGCAGCAGATCTATGTATATAGCAGGTGCTATGACTGATATAACACTGGCTATCCCTGCGCTTGCTCCTTCCTTGTGTTATACCGCGGTGCGCGGCTCCCAGGCCTGTTTAATATGCATTTTCTCATCTGCATCTCCTGCCGCCATCCTGAGCCGCATCCCTCCTGTCTCTTTGGTCTGTCAATCACCGTGACAGGTACCGGTTATGCCGCCAGTGCCGACGGCTACGACAAAGTGACAAAGAAATGTTCCGTTTGTCTTGTGTTAATGTGGAATGCCCCCGGACCCTCCGCTTCTTCATCTTCATCTTGTTGACGAACGCGTTTCCCATGTTATTACATGTTGGTAAATTAAAAGACGCCGTCCCGACAGCTCGTCAACACTTTACTGCAGCGCTTCAATTAATGAAGTGAAGCCGTTGCAGAAGTGTAATTAAAAGCTGTCCAATAACGCTCAAAACAGACGGAGAGAAAGACTTTGGTGTAAAATGGGCAGTTTAATGGTTTTTTCCCCTTTTATGTCCTCCGAGCAGCAGATGAACAGGAGTCTCCTCTGAAGATTCTCTTGTTTATCCCATAACCTGGACAATCCTTCACAGTCTGGAGGTAAGTATCGCTCCCCGGCCACCATCATCCCTCCTCTAGGATACACGAAGGACTGGAAGCAGAGTGGCGCACCACGTAGGGTGCGTTGGGAGGTCATGTGATCCACATCCAGTGCGGCCAATGAACTCTGGGGAAATAGTCACTCTGTTCCGTCTATGATGTCTATGTTCTGTGTGTCCAAAGACGTAACGTGAAGCCTGTGGACTTCAAAACAGATAAATAAAAGAGATTCAACCTATTAGGTGCCGTTTTAAAGGGGTCCTCTTGAGGGCAACTCCTTTCTATGTGCCCCGTTGGTACAACCTATGGAATCC